>NW_006408791.1:2318532-2321473 GCF_000296735.1 Chrysochloris asiatica | reverse complement strand
TGGACTCTTCTGCCATGTAGCTAGAACTCTGTAAAGGGAAATGTTGCATTACTCTGCCATGTAGCTAGCTATCTGTATATGGACATTTTGGACTCATCGCCCAGTTATCTAACTCTCTGTACATGGATATGTTGAACTGATCTGCCATGTAGGTAGCTCTCTTTATGAACATATTGGACTTGTCTGCCATGTATCTAGCTGTCAGTATATGGAAATGTTGGACTCATCAATCATGTGACAATCTCTCTGTGTATGACCATGTTAGACTCATCTGCCTTGTAGGTAGCCCTCTAAATATATGCTTGTTGGACTCATCTGCCATCTCGCTAACTCTCAGTATAAGGACATGTTGGACTCATCTGTCATGTAGCTAGTACTCTTTATATGGACATGTTGGACTACTCTGCCATGTAGCTAACTCTCAGTATATGCACATGTTGGAATCATCTGCCATGTAGCTAATACTCTATATATGGACATGTCGGACTACTCTGCCTTGTAGGTAGGTCTCAGTATATGGACATGTTGGACTCATCTGCCATGCAGCTAGTACTCTGTATATGGATATGATGGACTACTCTGCCATGTAGCTAGCTCTCAGAATGTGGACATGTTGGACTCATCTGCCATGCTGCTAGAACTCTGTATATGGAAATGATGCACTACTCTGCCATGTAGCTAGCTTCCTGTATATGGACACATTGGACTCATCTGCCATTTAGCTGGAACTCTATATAGGGAAATGTTGCACTACTCTGCCATGTAGCTAGCTCTCTGTATATGGATTCGTTGGATTCATCTGCCATGCAGCTAGATCTCTGGATATCGAAATGTTGTGCTATTCTGCCATGTAGCTAGCTCTCTGTATGTGGACACGTTGGACTCATCTGCCATGTACCTAGAACTCTATATATGGACATGTTGGACTACTCTGCCATTTAGCTAGCTCTCTGTATATGGACACGTTGGACGCATCTACCATGTAGCTAGAACTCTGTATATGAAAATGTTGCACTACTCTGCCATGTATCTAGCTCTCTGTATGTGGAGATGTTGGACTCTTCAGCCATGTAGCTAGAACTCTGTAATTGGTAATGATGCACTACTCTGTCATGTAGCTAACTCTCTGTATATGGACATTTTGGACTCGTCTGCCATGTAGCTAGCTCACTGTAAATGGATATGTTGAATTGATCTGCCATGTAGGTAGCTGTGTGTATATGAACACATGGGACTTGTCAGCCATGTAGCTAGCTCTCAGAATGTGGACATGTTGGACTCATCTGCCATTTAGCTGGAAGCCTATATAGGGAAATGTTGCACTACTCTGCCATGTAGCTAGCTCTCTTTATGTGGATTCGTTGGATTCATCTGCCATGCAGCTAGATCTCTGGATATTGAAATGTTGCGCTATTCTGCCATGTAGCTAGCTCTCTGTATATGGACATTTTGGACTCGTCTGCCAGTTATCTAACTCTCTGTACATGGATATGTTGGACTGACCGGCCATGTAGGTAACTCTCTGTATATGAACATATTGTATTTGTCTGCCATGTAGCCAGCTCTCTGTTCATGGGTATGTTGAACTAATCTCCTTTGTTGGTAGCTCTCTGTATATAAAGATATTGGACTTGTCTGCCATGTAGCTAGCTCTCAGTATATGGACATGTTGGACTCATCTACAATGTAGCTAGTACTCTGTATATCAACATGTTGGACTACTCGGCCATCTAGCTAGCTCTCAGTATATGGACACATTGGACTCATCTTTCATGTAGCTAGAACTCTGTATTGGAAATGTTGCACTTCTCTACCATGTAGCTAGCTCTCAGTATATGGACATTTTGGAATCATCTGCCATGTCTAGAACTCTGTATATGGTAATGATGCACTACTTTGCCATGTAGCTAGCTCTCTGTATATGGACACGTTGGCCTCATCTGACATGTTTCTAGAACTCGGTATATGGAAATGTTGCACTACTCTGCCATGTAGCTAGCTCTCTGTATATGGACATTTTGTAATCATCTGCCATGTATCCAGCTCTCTGAGTATGAACATGTTTGACTCATCTGCCTTGTAGCTAGCCCTCTGAATATACACATGTTAGACTCATCTGCCATGTAGCTACCTCTCCTTATATGGATATATTGGACTCGTTTGCCATATAGATTGAACTCTGTATATGGAAATTTTTCACTACTATGCATGTAGCTATCTCTCTGTATATGGACTTATTGGACTCGTCTGCCATGTACCTTGCTCTCTGTACATGGATATGTTGGACTGATCTGTCATGTAAGTAGCTCTTTGTATATGAATATATTGGTTCCAACATGTTCATACACAGAGAGTGGGCTACATGACAGATGATTCCAACATGGCCATATACTGAGAATTAGCTACGTGGCAGAAAAGTCCAACACGTGTGTATTAAAAGGTCTAGCTACATTGCTGACAAGTCCAATATCTTCATATACAGACAGCTAAGTACATAGCAGATCATTCCAACATATCCATGTACAGAGATCTAGCTACTTAGCCATGTAGCTAACTCTCAGTATATGGACATGTTGGAATCATCTGTACATTTTGAAGTCATCTGCCATGTAACTAGCTCTCTGTAAATGGATATGTTGGACTGTTCTGCCATGTAGGTAGCTCTCTGTATATATACATATTAGACTCATCTGTCATGTAGCTAGCTCTCTCTATATGGATATGTTGGACTGATCTGCCCTGTAGGTAGCTCTCTCTATATGAAGATATTGGACATGTCTGCCATGTAGCCCTTTAAATATACACATGTTGGACCCATATGCCACATAGCTAACTCTCAGTATATGGACATGTTGTCCTCATCTGCCATGTCGTTAGTACTCTATATGAACATGTTGGACTACTCTGCCATGTAGCTAGCTCTCAGTATATGGACACGTTG
>NW_006408791.1:2316620-2318432 GCF_000296735.1 Chrysochloris asiatica | reverse complement strand
GCCATGTCGTTAGTACTCTATATGAACATGTTGGACTACTCTGCCATGTAGCTAGCTCTCAGTATATGGACACGTTGGACTCATCTGCCATGCAGCAAGAACTCTGTATATGGAAATGTTGCATTACTCTGCCTTGTAGCTAGCTCTCAGTATATGGACACGTTGGATTCATCTGCCAAATAGCTAGATCTCTGTACATGGATATGTTGGAATGATATGCTATGTAGTTAGCTCTTTGTATATGGACATGTTGGACTCTTCTGCCATGTAGCTAGTACTCTTAATATGGACATGTTGGACTCTTCTTCCATGTAGCTAGTACTCTTCATATGGATATTTTGTACAACTCTACCATGTAGCTAGCTCTCAGTATATGGACATATTGGACTCATCAGCCATGTACCTATTAGTCTGTATATGGACATGTTGGACTACTCTGCCATGTAGCTAGCTCTCAGGATATGGACATGTTGGACTCATCTGCCATGTAGCTACAACTCTGTATATGGAAATGTTGCACTCCTCTGCCATGTGGCTAGCTCTCAGTATACGGACACGTTGGATTCATCTGCCAAGTAGCTAGATCTCTGTACATGGATATGTTGGAATGATATGCTATGTAGTTAGCTCTTTGTATATGAAGATATTGGACTTGTCAGCCATGTAGCTAGCCCTTTTAATATACACGTGTTGGACACATCTGCCATGTAGCTCACTCTCAGTATATGGACATGTTGAAATCATATGCCATGTAGCCAGCTGTCTGTGTATAAACATGTTGGACTCATCTACCTTGTAGCTAGTCCTCTAAATATACACATGTTGGACTCATCTGTCTTGTAGGTATCTCTCTGTATATGGACATATTGGACTCATCTGTTATATAACTAGAACTCGGTATATGGAAATATTGTATTACTTTGCCATGTAGCAAGCTGTATATGGATGTTTTGGACTCATCTGCCATGTAGCTAGCTCTCTGTACATGGATATGTTGGACTGATCTGCCATGTAGGTAGCTCTATGTATATGAAGATATTGGACTTGTCTGCCATGTAGCTAGCCCTCTAAATATTCACATGTTGGACTAATCTGCAAAGTAGCTAACTTACAGTATAAGGACATGTTGGCCTCCTCTGCCATGTAGCTAGTACACTGTATAAGGACATGTTGGATTACTCTGCCATGTAGCTAGCTCTCAGTATATGGACACATTGGACTCATGTGCCATGTAGCTAGAACTCTGTACATGGAAATGTTGCACTACTCTGAAATGTAGCTAGCTATCTATATATGGACATGTTCGATTCTTCTGCTATGTAGCTTGAACTCTGTATATGGAAATGTTGCACTACTCTGCCATGTAGCTAGCTCTCTGTATATGGACATTTTGGACTCATCTGCTATGTAGCCAGCTTTCTGTACATGGTTATGTTGAACTAATCTGCTATGTTGGTAGCTCTCTGTATATGAAGATATTGGACTTGTCTGCCATGTAGCTAGCACTCAGTATATGGACATGTTGGACTCATCAGCCATGCATTTAGTACTCTGTATATGGACATGTTGGACTACTCTGCCATGTAGGTAGCTCTCAGTATATGGATATGTTGGACTCATCTGCCTTGTAGCTAGAACTCTGTATATGGAAATGTTGCACTACTCTGCCATGTAGCTAGCTCTCTGTATGTGGACATTTTGGACTCATCTGCCAAGTAGCTAGCTCTCTATACATGGATATGTTGAACTGATCTACTATGTAGTTAACTCTCTGTATATGAAGATGTTGAACTTGTCTGCCATATAACTGTT
>NW_006408791.1:2313247-2316405 GCF_000296735.1 Chrysochloris asiatica | reverse complement strand
CTCATCTGCCATGTAGCTAGCTCTCAGTATATTGACACATTGGACTCATCTGCCATGTAGCTAGAACTCTATATAAGGAAATGTTGCTCTACTTTGCCATGTATCTAGCTCTCTGTATATTAACATATTGGGCTTGTCTGCCATGTAGCTAGCTCTCAGTATATGGACATGTTGGCCTCATCTGCCATGTAGCCAGCTCTCTGTGTATGAACATGTTGGACTCATCTGCCTTGTAGCTAGAACTCTGTATATGGAAATGTTGCACGACTCTGCCATGTAGCTAGCCCTCTATATATTAACATATTGGGCTTGTCTGCCATGTAGCTAGCTCTCAGTATATGGACATGTTGAATTCATCAGTCATGTAGCCAGTTCTCTGCATATGAACATGTTGGACTCATCTGCCGTGTAGCTAAAACTCTGTATATGTAAATGTCCCACTACTCTGCCATGTAGCTATCTCTCTATATGGACATTTAGGACTCGTCTGCCATGTAGCTAGCTCTCTGTACATGGATATGTTGGACTGATCTGTTATGTAGTTAGCTCTCTGTATATGAAGATATTGGACTTCTTTGCCATATAGCTAGCCATGTTAATAAGCAAATGTTGGTCACATCTGCCACGTAGCTAACTCTCAGTATATGGACATGTTGGACTCATATGCCATGTAGCCATTTCTCTGTGTATGAACATTTTGGACTCATCTGCCTTATAGCTAGCCCTCTAAATATACACATGTTGTACTCATCTGCCATTTACCTAGCTCTCAGTATATGGATATGTTAGACTCATCTGCCATGTAGCTAGATCTCTGTGTATGGACATTTGCACTACTCTTCCATGTAGCTAGCTCTCTGGATATGGACACGTTGGACTCATCTGCCATATGGCTAGAACTTTGTATAGGAAAATGGTGGAGTCCTCTCTGCCATGTAGCTAGCTCTCTGTGCATGGATATGTTGGACAGATCTGCTATGTAGGTAGCTCTTTGTATATGAAGATATTGGACTTGTCTGCCATGTAGCTAGCTATCAGTATATGGACATGTTGGACCCATCTGCCATGCAGCTAGTATTCTGTATCTGGTCATGTTGGATTACTCTGCCATGTAGCTAGCTTTCAGTATATGGACAAGTTGGACTCATTTGCCATGCAGCTAGAACACTGTATATGGTAATTTTGCACTATTCTGCCATATAGCTAGCTCTCTGTATATGGACACATAGGACTCATCTGCCATGTAGCTAGAGCTCTGTATATGGAAATGGTGCACTACTATGCCATGTCAATAGCTCTCTGAATATGGACATATTGTACTCGTCTACCATGTATCTAGCTCTCTGTACATGGATATGTTGGACTGATCTGCCATGTAGATAGCTCTCTGTATATGAACATATTGGGCTTATCTGCCATGTAGCTATCGCTCAGTATATGGCCATGTTGGATTCATCAGCCATATAGCCAGCTCTTTGTGTATGAGCATGTTGGACTCATATGCCTTGTAGCTTGCCCTCTAAATATACACATGTTGGACTACTCTGCCATGTAGCTAGCCATCAGTATATGGACACGTTGGACTCATCTGCCACGTAGCTAGAAATCTGTATTTGGAAATGTTGCACTACCCTGCCATGTAGCTAACTCTCAATATATGGACACGTTGGACTCATCTGACATGTAGCTACAACTCTGTATATGGAAATGATGTACTACTCTGCCATGTAGCTAGCTCTCTCTATACGGACACGTTGACCTCATCTGCCATGTAACTAGAAATCGGTGTATGAAAATGTTGCACTACTCTGCCATGTAGCTAGCTCTCTGTATGTGGACATTTTGGACTCATCTGCCAAGTAGCTAGCTCTCTATACATGGATATGTTGGACTGATCTGTTATGTAGTTAGCTCTCTGTATATGAAGCTTACCATGTAGCTAACCCTCTAAATATACACATGTTGAACTCATCTACCATGTAGCTAACTCTCAGTATATGGACATGTTGGCCTCATCTGACATGTAGCTAAAGCTCTGTATATGGAAATGTAGGACTACTCTGCCATGCAGCTAGCTCTCTGTATATGGACATTTTGGACTCGTGCATGGATATGTTGGACTTATCTGCCGTGTAGGTAACCCTTTAAATTTACACATGTTGGACTCAACTGCCATGTAGCCCTGTAAATGGCTATGTTGGACTTTTCTGCCATGTAGGCCACACTCTGTATATGAACATATTTTACTTGCCTTCCATGTAGCTAGCTCTCAGTATATTGACATGTTGGATTCATCAGCCATGTAGTCAGCTCTCTGTCTATGAACACGTTGGACTTATCTTCCTTGTAGCTAGCCCTTTAAATATACACATGTTGGACACATCTGCCATGTAGTTAACTCTTAGTATATGAAGATGTTGAACTCATCTGCCATGTAGCTAGTACTCTTTATATCGACTTGTATATGGACACATTGGAATCATCTGCCATGTAGCTAGAAGTCTGCATATGTAAATGATGCACTACTCTGCAATGTACTAAGATCTCTGTATATGGACATGCTGGAATCATCTGCCATGTAGCTAGAACTCTGTATATGGAAATGATGCACTATTCTGCCATGTAGCTAGCTCTCAGTATATGGGCACGTTGGACTCATCTGCCATGAAGCTAGAACTCTGTATATGGAAAAGATACACAACTTCCCCATGTAGCTACCGCTCAGCATTTGGATATTTTGGACTCGTCTGCCATGTAGCTAGCTCTCTGTAAATGGGTATGTTGGACTTATCTGCTATGTAGGTAGCTCTCTGTATATGAATATATTTGACTTGTCTGCCATGTTGCTAGCTCTCAGTATATGAACATTTTGGACTCATCATCCAAGTAGCAAGCTCTCTGTGTGTGAACATGTTGGACTCATCTGTCTTATAGCTAGCTGTCTAAATATACACATGTTGGACTCATCTGCCACGTAGCTAACTCTCAGTATATGGACATGTTGGACTCATCTGCCATGTAGCTAGTACTCTGTATCTGGACATGGTTGACTACTCTGCTGTGTAGCTAGCTTTCAGTATATGGACATGTTGGACTCATCTGCCATGTACCCAGTACTCTGTATATGGACATGTTGGACTACTCTGCCGTGTAGATAG
>NW_006408791.1:2297874-2311827 GCF_000296735.1 Chrysochloris asiatica | reverse complement strand
TAGCCTTCTAAATATGCACATGTTGGGCTCATCTGCCACCTAGCTAACTCTCAGTATATGGAAATTTGGACTCATCTGCAGTGTAGTTAGTATTCTGTATATGGACATATTGGATTACTCTACCATGTAGCTTGCTCTCAGTATATGGACACGTTAGACTCAACTGCCATGTAGCTAGTACTCTGTATATGGACATGTTGGACTACTCTGCCATGTAGCTGACTCTCTGTATATGGACACGTTGGACTCATCTGCCATGTAGCTAGAACTCTGTATATGGAATTGTTGCACTACTCTGCCAAGTAGCTAACTCTCTGTACATGGATATGTTGGAATGACCTGTATGTCACTATCTCTCAGTATATAAAGATATTGGACTTGTCAGCTATGTAGCTAGCCATTTTAATATACACGTGTTGGGCTCATCTGCCACATAGCTAACTCTCAGTACATGGACATGTTGGACTCTTCTGCCATGTAATCATCTCTCTGTGTATGAACATGTTGGACTCATCTGCCTTATAGCTAGCCGGGTAAATAGACACATGTTGGGCTCATATGCCATGTAGATAGCATTCTATATATGGACATGTTGGACTCATCTGCCATGTAGATAGCATTCTATATATGGACATGTTGGACTACACTACCATATAGTTAGCTCTCAGTATATGGATACTTTGGACTCATCTGCCATGTAGGTAGATCTCTATATATGAACATGTTGCACTACTCTGACATGTAGCTAACTCTCTGTACATGGACACGTTGTACTCATCTTCCATGTAGCTAGAACTTTGTATAGGGATATGTTGCACTACTTTGCCATGAAGCTAATTCTCTGTATATGGACATTTTGGACTCATCTGTCATGTAGCTAGCTCTCTGTACCTGCATATGTTGGACTGATCTGTCATGAAGGTAACTCTCTGTATATGAACATATTGGACTTGTCTGCCATGTAGCTATCTCTCAGTATATGGACATGTTGGATTCATCAGTCATATAGCCATCAATTGGTATATGAACATGTTGGACTCATCTGCCTTGTACCTAGCCCTCTAAATATACACATGTTGGATTCATCTGCCACATAGCTAACTCTCAGTATACGGACATGTTGGACTCATCTGCCATGTAGCTAGCTCTCAGTATATGGACATGTTTGATTCATCAGCCATGTAGCTAGTACTCTGTATATGGACATGTTGTACTACTCTGACATGTAGCTGGCTCTCAGTATATGGACACATTGGACTCATCTGCCACATAGACAGAACTCTGTATTTTGAAATGTTGCTGTACTCTGCCAGGAAGCTAGCTCTCTGTATATGGACATTTTGGACTCTTCTGCCATGTAGCTAGCTCTCTTTAGATGGATATGTTGGACTGATCTGCCGTGTAGGTAGCTCTCAGTATATGAACATATAGGACTTGTCTGTCATGTAGCTAGCTCTCAGAATATGGACATGTTGGACTTATCAGCCATTTAGCCAGATCTCTCTGTATGAACATGTTGGACTCATCTGCCTTGTAGCTAGCCCTCTAAATATACACATGTTGGACTTATCAGTCATTTAGCCAGCTCTCTCTGTATGAACATGTTTGAATCATCTGCATTGTAGATAGCCCTCTAAATATACACAAGTTGGACTCATCTGCCATTTAACTAACTCTCAGTATAAGGACATGTTGGACTCATCTGCTACCTAGCTAGCTCTCAGTATATGGACACGTTGGACTCATCTTCCAAGGAGCTAGAACTCTGCATATGGAAATGTTGCACTATTCTGCCATGTAGCTAGCTCTCTGTATATGGACACCTTGTACTCATCTGACATGTAGCTAGAAATCTGTATATGTAAATGTTGAAGTACTCTGCCAGGAAGCTAGCTCTCTGTATATGGACAATTTGGACTTGTCTGCTATGTATGTAGCTCTCTGTATATGGATATGTTGGACTGATCTGCCATGTAGGTAGCTCTCTGTATATGAACATATTGGTTTTGTCTGCCATGTAGTTAGCTCTCAGTATATGGACATGTTGGACTCATCAGTTATGTAGCCAGCTCTCTGTGTATGAACATGTTGGACTCATCTGCCTTGTACCTAGCCCTCTAAATATACACATGATGGATTCATCTTCCATGTAGCTAACTCTCAATATATGGACATGTTGGACTCATCTGCCATGTAGCTAGTACTCTGTATAAGGACATGTTGGACAACTCTTCCATGTAGCTAGCTTTCAGTATATGGACACGCTGGACTCATCTGCCATGTAGCTAGCTCTCAGTATATATACATGTTGGACTCATCTGCCATGTAGCTAGCTCTCAGTATATGGACACGTTGGACTCATCTGCCATGTAGCCAGTACTCTGTATATGGACATGTTGGACTACTCTGCCAGGAAGCTAGCTGTCTGTATATGGACATTTTGGACTCTTCTGCCAAGTAGCTAACTCCCTTCACATGGATATGTTGGACTGATCTGCTGTATAGGTAGCTCTCAGTATATGAACATTTAGGACTTGTCTGCCATGTAGCTAGCTCTCAGTATATGGACATGTTGGACTTATCAACCATTTAGCCAGCTCTGTCTGTATGAACGTGTTGGACTCATCTGCCTTGTAGCTAGCCCTCTAAATATACACATGTTGGACTCATCTGCGATGTAGCTAACTTTCAGTATATGAACATATTGGACTCATCTACCATGTAGCTAGAACTCTGTATATGGAAATGTTGCACTATTCTGCCATGTAGCTAGCTCTCTGTATATGGACACCTTGTACTCATCTGACATGTAGCTAGAACTCTGTATATGTAACTGTTGCAGTACTTTGCTATGTAGCTAACTCTCTGTATATGGACATTTTAGATTCGTCTACCATGTAGCTAGCTCGCTGTACATGGATATATTGTACTGATCTATCATATAGGTAGCTCTCAGTATATGAACATATTGGACATTTCTACCATGTAGCTAGCTCTCAATATATGGACATGTTGGATTCATCAGCCATATCGCCAGCTCTCTGTGTATGAACATGTTGGACTCATCTGCCTTGTACCTAGTCCTCTAAATATACACATGTTGGATTCATCTGCCACGTAGTTAACTCTCAGTATATGGACATGTTGGACTCATCTGCTATGTAGCTAGTACTCTGTTTATGGACATGTTGGACTCATCTGCCATGTAGCTAGTACTCTGTATATTGACATGTTGGACTACTCTGCCATGTAGCTAGCTCTCTGTATATGGACACTTTCGACTCCTCTGCCATGTAGACAGAACTCTGTATTTGGTAATGTTGCAGTACTCTGCCAGGAAGCTAGCTCTATATATGGACATTTTGGACTCTTCTGCCATGTAGCTAGCTCTGTTTACATGGATATGTTGGACTGATATGCCTAGTATGAAGCTCTCGGTATATGTACATATTGGACTTGTCTGCCATGTAGCTAGGTCTCAGTATATGGACATGTTGGACTGTGGGGTCTTAGACCAGCTCAGACCACTGCGTGAGTTACTCGAAGAAGAGCCGAGTATTAAATTCAGGCAAGGGCCACAAGGCTGATGGCCAGTGGCCATGTTTATTGTAGTAACATGGTTTGTATAGGACTTTTTGCATTAGTTCATTGTTATTCTGCCTAGTTACAATGTTTTCTATAGTAACAAGGATATGATTACCAACCAGAACATCAACCAGGATATGATTACATAAGTATAAGTATTGTTATAGCAACACTGAATCACATGGTTTTAACACAATTTAAGTTCTCTTTTCCCAGAGGAAGTTTATTATTAATCAAAGAATACCTATCCCAATTCTAGTCACAAGGTGGCATTTAAGTTATATTCTTGATGGCCTCCTACATTGGACTCATCAGCCATGTAGCCAGCTCTCTGAGAATGAACATTTTGGACTCATCTGCCTTGTAGCTAGCCCTCTAATTATATAATTATTGGACTCATCTGCCACACTGCTAACTCTCAGTATACGGACATGTTGGACTCATCTACTATGAAGCTAGTACTCTGTATATGTACATTTTGGACTACTCTGCCATGTAGCTAGATCTCAGTATATGGATATGTTGGACTCATCTGCCATGTAGCTACTACTCTGTATATGGACATGTTGGACTACAATGCCATGTAGCTAGCTCTCAGTATATGGACACGTTGGACTCATCTGCCAAGTATCTAGATCTCTGTATATGGCAATATTGCACTATTCTGCCATGTAGCTGGCTCTCTGTATATGGATACGTTGGCCTCATCTGCCATGTAGCTAGCACTCTATATTTGGAAATGTTGCACTACTCTGCCATGTAGGTAGCTCTCTGTGTATGGACACTTTAAACTCATCTGCCATATAGCTAGCTCTTTATGCATGGATATGTTGAACTGATCTGACATGTAGCTAGATCAATGTATATGGATACGTTGAACTGATCTGACACGGGTACCTTGTGCATGGATATGTTGAACTGATCTGACTTGTAGCTAGCTCTCTGAATATGGATACGTCTGCCATGTAGCTAGCTCTTTGTATGTGGATATGTTGGACTCATCTGCCATGTAGCTAGCTCTCTGTACATGGACACTTTAGACTCTTCTGCCATGTATCTAGCTCTCTGTGCATAGATATGTTGAACTGATCTGACATGTAGGTAGCTCTCTGTATATGAACATATTGGACTTGTCTGTCATGTAGCTAGCTCGCTCTATATGTACATGTTGGACACATCAGCTTTCTTGCCAATTCTCTCTGTACGAACTTTCTGGACTCATATGCCTTGTAGCTAGTCCTCTATATACACACATGTTGCACTCATCTGCCACATATCTAACTCTCAGTATATGGACATGTTGGACTCATCTGCCATGTAGCTAGTACTCTGTATATGTGCATGTTGGACTGCTCTACCATGTAGCTAGCTTTCAGTATAAGGACACGTTAGACTCCTATGCCATGTAGCTAGAACTCAGTATATGGAAAAGTTGCACTACTCTGTCATATAGCTAGCTCTCTGTATATGGACATTTTGGATTCTTCTGGCATGTAGCAAGCTCTCAGAGCATGGAAATGTTGGACTGATCTGTCTTGTAGGTAGCTCTCTGCATATGAACATATTGGACTTGTCTGCCTTGTATCTAGCTCTCAGTATATGGACATGTTGGACTGATCAGTCATGTAGCCAGCTCTCTGTGAATAAACATATTGGACTCATCTGCCTTGAAGCTAGCCTTCTAAATATACACATGTTGGATTCATCTGCTATGTAGCTAACTCTCAGTATATGGACATGTTGGACTCATGGGCCATGTATCTAGAACTCTGTATATGGAAATGTTGCCCTACTCTGCCATGTAGCTATATAGACAGCACTCTCTGTATGAGCATTTGATCCCATCTGTCTTGTAGCTAGTCCTCTATATATACACATGTTGGACTCTTCTGCCATGAACCTAACTATCAGTATATGGACATGTTGGACTAATCTGCCATGTAGCTAGTACTCTGTATATGGATATGTTGGACCATTCTGCCATGTAGAAAGCTCTCTGAATATGGACATGTTGAACTCATCAGCCATGTAGCCAGTTCTGTCTGTATGATCATGTTGGGCTCATCTGCCTTGTAGCTAGTACTCTATATATACACATGTTGGATTCATCAGACATGTAACTAACTCTCAGTAACTCACATGTTGGACTCATCTGCAATGTAGCTAGTACTCTGTATATGGATATGTTGGACTACTCTGCCATGTGGCTAGCTCTCTGTAAATGGACACGTTGTATTCATGTGCCATGTAGCTAGCTTTCAATATATGGACACGTTGCACTCAACTGCCATGTAGCTATAACTCTGAATATGGAAATGTTGCATTACTCTACCATGAAGCTAGCTCTCTGTATATGGACATGTTGGACTTATCTGCCATGTACCTATTACTCTGTATATGGAAATGTTGCACTACTCTGCCATGTACACTTGCTCTCTGTATATGGACATTTTCGACTCCTCTGTCTTTTAGCTGTCTCTCTTTACATGCACATGTTGCACTGATCTGCCATGTAAGTAGCTCTATATATATGAACATATTGAACTTGTCTGCCATGTAGCTAGTTTCAGTATATGGACATGTTGGACTCATCATCCATGTATCCACCTCTTTGTGTATGAACATATTGGACTCATCTGCCTTGTAGCTAGCCCTCCAAATATACACATGTTGGATTCATCTGCCACGTTGCTAACTCTCAGTATATGGAAATGTTGGACTCATCTGCCATGTAGCTAGTACACTCTATATGGACATGTTGGACTACTCTGCCATGTAGTTAGCTCTCAGTATATGGACACATTGCACTCATCTGCCATGTAGCCATTTCTCTGTGTATGAACATGTTGCACTCATCTGACTTGTAGCTAGCTCTCTAAATATGCACATGTTGTATTCATCTGCCAAGTAGCTAGCTCTCAGTATATGGACACGTTGGACTCATCAGCCATATATCCAGCTCTCTGTGTATGAACATGTTGGACTCATCTGCCTTGTAGCTAGCCCTCCAAATATACACATGTTGGATTCATTTTCCACGTAGCTAACTCTCAGTATATGGAAATGTTGGACTCATCTGCCATGTAGCTAGTACTCTCTATATGGACATGTTGGACTACTGTGCCATGTAGTTAGCTCTCAATATATGGACACATTGGACTCATCTGCCATGTAGCCAGTTCTCTGTGTATGAACATATTGCACTCATCTGACTTTAGCTAGCCCTCTAAATATGCACGTGTTGTATTCATCTGCCAAGGAGCTAGCTCTCAGTATATGGACATGTTGGACTCATCAACCATATAGCCAACTCTCTGTGTATGAACGTGTTGGACTCATCTGCCTTGTACCGAGCCCTCTATAAATACACATGTTGGTTTTATCTGCCATGTAGATAACTCTCAGTATATGACCATGTTGGACTCATCTGTCTATGGACATGTTGGACTACTCTGCCGTTTAGCTATCGCTCTGTATATGGAAACGTTGGACTCATCTGCCATGTAGCCCGAACTCTGTATATGGAAATGTTGCAGTACTCTGCTACATAGCTAAATTTCTGTATATGGACATTTTGGACTCGTCTGCCATGTAGCTAGCTCTCTTTACATGGATATGTTGTACTGATATTCCATGTAGGTAGATCTCAGTATATGAACATATTGGACATCTCTGCCATGTAGCTAGCTCTCAGTATATGGACATGTTGGACTCATCTGCCACGTAGCTAGAACTCTGTATATGGAAATGTTGCCCTAAACTGCCATGTAGCTAGCTCTCTTTATATGGATATATATGGACTTTATATGGATATATATGGACTGATCTGCCATGTAGGTAGCTTTCTGTATATGAACATATTGTACTTGTCTTCCATGTAGCTAGCTCTCTGTATATGGACATGTTGGACGCATCAGCCATGTAGCCAGCTCTGTATGTATGAACATGTTGGACTCATCTGTCTTGTAGCTACTCCTCTGTATACACACATGTTTGACTCATCTGACATGTAGCCAACTCTCTGTGTATGAACATGTTGGACTCATCTTCCTTGTACCGAGCCCTCTAATTATACACATGTTACATTCATCTGCCACGTAGCTAATTCTCATTATATGGACATGTTAGACTCATCTTCCATGTAGCTAGTAGTCTTTATTTGGATATGTGTGACTACTCTGTCATGTAGCTAGCTCTCAATATATGGACACATTGGACTCATTTGCCATGAAGCTAGATCTCTGTATATGGAAATGTTACACTGCACTTCCATGTAGCTAGCTCTCTGTGTATGGACATTTCGACTCATCTGCCATGTATCTATAAGTTAGACTGCTCTGACATTTATGTAGCTCTCTCTATATGAAGACATTGGATTTGTCTGCCATTTAGCCAGTTTCTGTATATCGACGTGTTGGACTCATCAGCCATGTAGCCAGCTCTCTGTGTATGAACATGTTGGACTCATCTTCCTTGTAGCTAGCCCTCTAATTATACACATGTTACATTCATCTGCCACGTAGCTAATTCTCAGTATATGGACATGTTAGACTCATCTTCCATGTAGCTAGTAGTCTTTATTTGGATATGTGGGAGTACTCTGTCATGTAGCTAGCTCTCAATATATGGACACATTGGACTCATCTGCCATGAAGCTAGAACTCTGTATATGGAAATGTTGCACTGCACTTCCATGTAGCTAGCTCTCTGTGTATGGACATTTTCGACTCATCTGCCATGTATCTATAAGTTAGACTGCTCTGACATTTATGTAGCTCTCTCTATATGAAGACATTGTATTTGTCTGCCATTTAGCCAGTTTCTGTATATCGACGTGTTGGACTCATCAGCCATGTAGCCAACTCTCTGTGTATGAACATGTTGGACTCATCTGCCTTGTAGCTAGGCCTCTAAATATACACATGTTGGAAGCATCTGCCATGTAGCTCACTCTCAGTATATGTACATGTTGGATTCATCTGCCATGTAGCTAGTACTCTGGATATGGACATGTTGGACTCATCTGCCATGTAGCTCTGTATATGGACATGTTGGACCACTCTGCCATGTAGCAAGCTCTCTATATATGAACACATTGGACTCATCTGACATGTAGCTAGAACTCTGTATATGGAAAGGCTGCACTACTTTGACATGTCACTAGATATTTGTATATGGACATTTTGGATGCGTCTGCCATGTAGCTAGCTCTCTGTACATGGATAAGTTGGGCAAATCTGCCATGCATGTAGCTCTCTGTATATGAACGTATTGGACTTGTCTGCCATGTAGCAAGCTCTCAGTATATGGACATGTTGAATTCATCAGCCATGAGCCAACTTTCTATGTATGAACACGTGGGACTCATCTGCCTTCTAGCTAAGCCTCTAAATATACTCATGTTGGACTCATCTGCCATGTAGCTAACTCTCAGTACATGGACAAGTTGGTCTCATCTGTTTTGTAGCCAGCCCTCTACATATAGACGTGTTGGTATTATCTGCCACGTAGCTAACTCTCAGTATATGGACATGTTGGACTCATCTGCCTTGTAGCTAGTACTCTGTATATGAACATGTTGGACTACTCTGCCATGAAGCTAGCTCTCTGTACATGCATATGTTTGACTGATCTGCCATGTAGGTAACTCTCTGGATATGAAGATATTGGACTTGTAGACCATGTAGCTTACTCTCTGTATATGGACACCTTGGACTCATCTGCCAAGTAGCTAGAACTCTGTATATGGAAATGTTGCACTTTTCTGCCATATAGCTAACTGTCTGTATATGGACATTTTGTTCTCTTCTGACATGTAGGTAGCTCTCTGTATATGGATATGTTGGACCGATATGCCATTTGGTAGCTCTCTGTATGTGAACATATTGGACTTTTCTGTCATGTAGCTAGCTCTCAGTATATGGACATGATGGACTCATCAGTCATGTAGCCAGCTCTCTGTATGAACATTTTGGTCTCATCTGCCTTGTACCTAGCCCTCTAAATATACACATGTTGGACTCCTCTGCCACGTCACTAACTCTCAGTATAGGGACATGTTGGACTCATCTGACATGTAGCTAGTACGCTGTATATGGACATGTTGGACTACTCTGCCTTGTAGCTAGCTTTCAGTATAAGGACATGTTGGACTCATCTGGCATGTAGCTAAAACTCTGTATACGGAAATGTTGCACTACTCTGCCATGTAGCTTGCTCTCCGTATATGGACTCTTTGGACTCATCTGCTTTGTAGGTAGAACTCTGTATATGGAAATGTTGCACTACACTTCCTTGTAGCTAGATCCCTGTATATGGACATTTTGGACCCGTGTGCCATGTGGCTAGCTCTCTGTACATGGATCTGTTGGACTAATCTGCTTTGTAGGTAGCTCTCTGTATATGAAGATAGTGGATTTCTCTGCCATGTAGCTAGCCTTGTAAATATACACATGTTGTTCTCATCTGCCGCACATCTTCCTGTCAGTATATGGACATGTTCGACTCATCTGCCATGTAGCCATCTCTCTGTGTATGAACATGTTGGATTCATCTGCCTTGTAGCTAGTACTCTGTATATGGACATGTTGAACTACACTGCCATGTAGCTAGCTCTCAGTATAAGGACATGTTGGACTCATCTGCCATGTAGCTAGTACTCTGTAAAATGACATGTTAGACTAGTCTACCATGTAGTTAGCTCTCAGTATATGGATACGTTGTACTCATCTGCCATGAAGTAGATCTCTGTATAAGGACATGTTGAACTCATCTGCCATGTAGCTAGTACTATCTATAGGGAAATGTTGCACTACTCTGCCATTTAGCTAGCTCTCTGTACACGGATATGTTGCACTGATATGTCATGTAGGTAGTTCTCTGTATATGAACATATTGGGCTTGTCTCCCATATAGCTAGCTCTCTGTATATGGACATGCTGGGTTCACCAACCATGTAACAAGCTCTCTGTGTATGAACATGTTAGACTCATATGCTTTGTACCAACCTTCTAAATATGCACATGTTGGGCTCATCTGCCACCTAGCTAACTCTCAGTATATGGACATTTGGACTCATCTGCAGTGTAGTTAGTATTCTGTATATGGACATGTTGGATTATTCTACCATGTAGCTTGTTCTCAGTATATGGACACTTTGGACTCAACTGCCATGTAGCTAGTACTCTGTATATGGACATGTTGGACTCATCTGCCATGTAGACAGAACTCTGTATTTTGAAATGTTGCAGTACTCAGCCAGGAAGCTAGTGCTCTGTATATGGACACATTGGACTCATCTGCCATGTAGCTAGAACTCTGTATACGGAAATGTTGCACTACTCTTCCAAGTAGCTAGCTCTCTGTACATGGATATGTTGGAATGACCTGTTATGTCGTTAGCTCTCTGTATATAAAGATATTGGACTTGTCAGCTTTCTAGCTAGTCATTTTAATAAACACGTGTTGGACTCATCTGCCAAGTCTCTAATGCTCAGTATATGGACATGTTGGAATCATCTACCATGTAGCTATCTCTCTGTGTATGAACATGTTGGACTCATCTGCCTTATAGCTAGCCCTGTAAATATACACATGTTGGACTCATATGCCATGTAATTAGTTCTCAGTATATGGACATATTGGAATCATCTGCCATGTAGATAGTACTCTGTATATGGACATGTTGGACTACTCTATCATGTAGTTAGCAATCAGTATATGGATACGTTGGACTCATCTGCCATGTAGGTAGATCTCTATATATGGACATGTTGCACTACTCTGACGTGTAGGTAGCTCTCTGTTTATGGACACGTTGTACTCATGTTCTATGTAGCTAGAACTCTGTATAGGGATATGTTGCACTACTCTGCCATGAGGCTAACTCTCTGTATACAGACATTTTGGACTCGTCTGCCATGTATGTAGCTCTCTGTACATGGATATGTTGGACTGATCTGTCATGTAGGTAACTCTCTGTATATGAACATATTGGACTTGTCTGCCATGGACATGTTTGATTCATCAGTTATGTAGCCAGCTCTCTGTGTATGAATATGTTGTACTCATCTGCCTTGTAGCTAGCCCTCTAAATATACACTTGTTGGATTCATCTGCCACGTAGTTAACTCTCAGTATATGGACATGTTGGACTCATGTGCCATGTAGCTAGAACTCTGTATATGGACATGTTGGACTCATCTGTTATGTAGCTAGCTCTCAGTATATGGACATGTTGGGCTCATCTGCCATGTAGCTAGTACTCTGTATAAGAACATGTTGGACTACTCTGCCATGTAGCAAGCTCTCAGTATATGGACACGTAGGACTCATCTGCCATGTAGCTAGAACTCTATATTTGGAAATGGTGCACTACTCTGCAGAGTAGGTAGCTCTCTGTATATGGGCACTTTAAACTCATCTGCCATGTAGCTAGCTCTCTGTGCATGTATATGTTGAACTTATCTGACATGTAGCTAACTCTATGTATATGGATATGTTGAACTGATCTGACATGGATATGTTGTACATGGATACTTTGAACTGATCTGACATGTAGCTAGCTCTCTGTATATGGATACCAATGCCATGTAGCTAGCTTTCTGTTCATGGATATGTTGAACTGATCTGACATGTAGCTAGCTCTCTGTATGTGGATACGTTGGAATCATCTGCCATTTAGCTAGATCTCTGTATATGAAAATGTTGCACTATTCTGCCATGTAGCTAGCTCTCTGTATATAAACACACTGGACTTGACTTCCATATAGATAGCTATCTGTATATGGACATGCTGAACTCATCAGACATGGAGCCAACTCTCTCTGTATGATCATGTTGGACTCATCTGCCTTGTAGCTAGTACTCTATATATACACATGTTGGATTCATCAGACATGTAGCTAACTCTCAGTAACTCACATGTTGGACTCATCTGCAATGTAGCTAGTACTCTGTATATGGATATGTTGGACTACTCTGCCATGTAACTAGCTCTCTGTCTATGGACACGTTGGACTCATCTGCTATGTAGCTAGATTTCAGTGTATGGACACGTTGCACTCACCTGCCATGTAGCTATAACTCTGAATATGGAAATGTTTCATTACTCTACCATGAAGCTAGCTCTCTGTATATGGACATGTTGGACTTATCTGCCATGTACCTTCTTCTCTGTACATGGAAATGTTGCACTACTCTACCATGTACTCTTGATCTCTGTATATGGACATTTTTGACTCATCTTCCATGTAGCTAGCTCTCTTTACATGCATATGTTAAACTGATCTGCCATGTAAGTAGCTCTATGTATATGAAAATATTGAACTTGTCTGTCATGTAGCGAGCTCTCAGTATATGGACACGTTGGACTCATCAGCCATGTATCCAGCTCTCTGTGTATGAACATGTAGGACTCATCTGCCTTGTAGCTAGCCCTCCAAATATACAATTGTTGGATTCATCTGCAACATAGCTAACTCTCAGTATATGGAAATGTTGAACTCATCTGCAATGTAGCTAGTACTCTCTATATGGACATGTTGGACTACTCTGCCATGTAGTTAGTTCTCAGTAAATGGACACATTGGATTCATTTGCCATATAGCCATTTCTCTGTGTATGAACATGTTGCACTCATTTCCTTGTAGCTAGCCCTCTAAATATGCACATGTTATATTCATCTGACATGTAGCTAGCTCTAATTATATGGACATGTTGGACTCATCAGCGATACAGCCATCTCTCTGTGTATGAACATGTTGTTCTCATCTGCCTTGTACCAAGCCCTTTATATATACACATGTTGATTTTATCTACCATGTAGCTAACTCTCAGTATATGGACATGTTGGACTCATCTGCCTTGTATCTACTACTCTGTAAATGGACATGTTGGACTACTCTGCCATGTAGCTAGCTCTCAGTATACGGACACATTGGACTCATCTGCCATGTAGCTAGAACAATGAATATGGAAATGTTGCACTACTTTGCCATATAGCTAGCTCTCTGTATATGGACACGTTGGACTCATCCTCCATATAGCTCATTCTCTGTATATGGATATGTTGGAGTACTCTTCTGTGTAGTTATCGCTCTGTATATGGAAACGTTGGACTAGTCTGCCATGTAGCCCGAACTCTTATATGGAAATGTTGTAGTACTCTGCCAAGGAGTTAGCTCTCTGTATATGGACATTTTGGACTCGTCTGCCATGTAGCTAGCTCTCTTTACATGGATATGTTGTACTAATCTGCCATGTAGGTATTCTCAGTAGATGAACATATTAGACTTGTCTGCCATGTAGCTAGCTCTCAGTATATGGACATGTTGGACTCTTCTGCCATGTAGCTAGAACTCTGTATAT
>NW_006408791.1:2282031-2297774 GCF_000296735.1 Chrysochloris asiatica | reverse complement strand
GCTAGAACTCTGTATATGGAAATGCTGCCCTACACTGCCATGTAGCTAGCTCTCTTTATATGCATATTTTGGACTCATCTGCCATGTAGCTACTTCTCTTTACATTGATATGTTGGACTGATCTGCCATATAGGTAGCTTTCTGTATATGAACATATTGGACTTGTCTTCCATGTAGCTAGCTCTCTGTATATGGACATGTTGGACGGATCAGTCATGTAGCCAGCTCTCTCTGTATGGACATGTTGGATTCATCTGCCTTGTAGCTAGTCCTCTATATACACACATCTTTTACACATCTGACATGTAGCCAACTCTTTGTGTATGAATATGTTGGACGCATCTGCCTTGTAGCTAGCCCTCTAAATATACGTATGTTGAATTCATCTGCCATGTTGCTAACTCTCAGTATATGGACATGTTGGACTCATCTGCCACGTAGCTAGTTTTCTGTATATGGATATGTTGGACTATTCTGTCATGTAGCTAGCTATCATTACATGGACACAATGGACTCATCTGCCATGTAGCTAGAACTCTGTATATGAAAATGTTACACTGCACTTCCACGTAGCTAGCTTTCTGTATATGGACATTTTCTACTCATCTGCCATGTAGATATACTTTGGAGTGCTCTGCCATTTACGTAGCTCTCTGTATATGAAGATATTGGACTTGACTGCCATTTAGCAAGCTCTCTGTATATGGACGTGTTGAACTCATCAGCCATGTAGCCAATTCTCTGTGTATGAACATGTTGGACTCATCTGCCATGTAGCTAAATCTCAGTACATGGACATGTTGGACTCATCTGCCATGTAGCTAATACTCTGTATATGGATATGTTGGACTACTCTGCCATGTAGCAAGCTCTCACTATATGGACACATTGGACTCATCTTACATGTAGCTAGAATTCTGTATATGGAAAGGCTGCACCACTCTGCCATGTTGCTAGATATTTGTATATGGACATTTTGGACTAGTCTGGCATGAAGCTAGCTCTCTGTACGTGTATATGTTGGGCTAATCTGCCATGAATATAGCTCTCTGTATATGAACGTATTGTACTTGTCTGCCATGTAGCGAGCTCTCAGCATATGGACATGTTAAACTCATCAGCCATGAGTCAGCTCTCTATGTATGAATATGTTGGACTCATCTGCCTTGTAGCTAGCCCTCTAAATATACTCATGTTGTACTCATCTCTCATGTAGCTAACTCTCAGTATATGAACATATTATAATCATTTACCTTGTAGGTAACTCTCAGTATATGGACAAGTTTGACATGTAGCTAGTACTCTGTATATGGCCATGTTGGACTAGTCTGCCATGTAGCTAGAACTCTGCATATGGAAATGTTGCAATATTCTGCCAATATTAGCTAGCTCTCAGTATATGGACACGTTGGATTCATCTGCCATGTAGCTAAAACTCTGTATATGGAAATGTTGCACTCTTCTGCCATGGAGCTACCTCTCTGTATATGGATATTTTAGATTTGTCTACCATGTACCTAGCTCTCTGTGCATGGGTATGTTGGACTGATCTGGCATGAAGGTAGCTCTGTGTATATGAACATATTGGACAGGTTTGCCAGGTAGCTAGCTCTCAGTAAATGGACATGTTGGACTCATCACCCATGATCCCAGCGCTCTGTGTAAGAACATTTTGGACTCATGTGCCTTGTAGCAAGCCCTCTAAATATACACATGTTGGACTCATCTGCCATGTAGCTAACTCTCAGTATATGGACATGTTGGACTCCTCTGCGATGTAGCTAGTACTCTCTATATGGACATGTTGGACTACTCTGCCATGTAGCTAGCTCTCTGTATATGGACAAGTTGGATTCATCTGTCATGTACCTAGAATTCTGTATACGACATTGTTGCACTACTCTGCCATGTAGCTAGCTCTCTGTATATGGACATTTTGGACTTGTCTGCCATGTAGTTAACTATCTTTACATGGATATGTTGGAATGATCTGCCATGTAGGTAGCTCTCTGTATATGAAGTTATTGCAGTTGTCTGCAATGTAGCTAACTCTTTGTACATGGACATGTTAGACTCATCAGGCATGTAGCCAGCTCTCTGTATATGGACATGTTCCTCTCATCTGCCTTGTAGCCAGCCCTCTACATATACACATGTTGGTATTATCTGCCACGTGGCTAACTCTCAGAATATGGACATGTTGCACTCATCTGCCTTGTAGCTAGTACTCTGTATATGGACATGTTGGACTCATCTGCCATGTGGCTAGCTCTCAGTATATGGACAAGTTGGACTCATCTGCCATGTAGCTAGAACTCGTATATGGAAATGTTGCAATACTCTGCCATGTAGCTAGCTCTCTGTATATGGAAATGTTGCACTTCTCTGCCATGTAGGTAGCTCTCAGTATACGGACATTTTGGACTTGTCTGCCATGTAGCTAGCTCTCTGTACATTAATATGTTGGACTGATTTGCCATGTAGGTAGCTCTCTGGATATGAAGATATTGGATTTGTAGGCCATGTAGCTAGCTCTCTGTATATGATCATGTTAGACACATCAACCATGTAGCCCTCTCTTGGGATCTGAGCATGTTGGCCTCATCTACCTTGTAGTGAGCCCTCTACATATACACATGTTGGTTTTATCTGCCACGTAGCTAATTCTCAGTATGTGGACATGTTGAACTCATCTGCCTTGTAGCTAGTACTCTGTATATGGACATGTTGAACTACTCTGCAATGTACCTAGCTCTCAGTATATGAACACATTGGACTCATCTGTCATGTAGCTAGAACTCTGTATATAGAAATGTTGCAGTATTCTGCCATGTAGCTAACTCTCTGTGTATGGACACGTTGTACTCATCTGCCAAGTAGTTAGAACTCTGTATATGGAAATGTTGCACTATTCTGCCATGTAGCTAACTCTCTGTATATGGACATTTTGTTCTCCTCTGACATGTAGGTAGCTCTCTGTACATGGATAATTTGGACTGATATGCCATTTGGTAGCTCTCTGTATATGAACATATTGGACTTTTCTGCCATGTAGCTTGCTCTCAGTATATGGACATGTTGGACTCATCAGTCATGTAGCCAGCTCTCTGTGTATGAACATTATGGACTCATTTTCCTTGTAGCTAGCCCTCTAAATATACACATGTTGGACTCATATGCCACGTCACTAACTCTCAGTATATGGACATGTTGGACTCATCTGCCATGTAGGTAGTATTCTGTATATGTACATGTTGGACTACTCTGCCTTGTAACTAGATCTCAGTATATGGACATGTTGGACTCATCTGCCCTGTAGCTACTACTCTGTATATGGACATATTAGACTACACTTCCATGTAGCTAGCTCTCAGTATAAGGACGCGTTGGACTAATCTGCCATGTAGCTAGAACTCTATATACGGAAATGTTGCACTACTCTGCCATGTACCTAGCTCTGTTTATATGGACTCTTTGGACTCATCTGCCATGTAGCTAGAATTCTGTATATGGAAATGTTGCACTACACTCCCTTGTAACTGTCTTTCTGTATATGGAGAATTTGGACTCATCTTCCATGTAGCTAACTCTGAACATGGATATGTTGGACTGATATGCTTTGTAGGTAGCTCTCTGTATATGATAATAGTGGACTTCTCTGCCATGTAGCTAGCCCTGTAAATATGCACATGTTTTTCTCATCTGCCACGTAGCTACCTTTCAGTATATGGACATGTTCGAATCATCTGCCATGTAGCCATCTCTCTATGTATATACACGTTGGACTCATCTGTCTTATAGCTACCCTCTAATTTTACACATGTTGGACTCAGCTGCCATGTAGGTAGCTCTAAATATATGGACATGTTGGACTCATCTGCCATGTAGCTAGTATTCTATATTTGCACATGTTGGACTACTCTACCATGTAGCTAGCTCTCAGTATATGGATACGTTGGACTCATCTGCCATGTAGCTAGATCTCTGTATATGGATATGTTGCACTATTCTGCCATGTAGCTAGCGCTCTATGCATGCATGCATTGGACTGATCTGCCATGTAGGTAGCTCTCAGTATATGAACATATTCGACTTTTCTGCCATGTAGCTAGCTCTCAGTATATGGACATGTTGGATTCATCAGCCATATAGCCAGCAAGTGGTGTATGAACATGTTGGACTCATCTGCCTTGTACTTAGCCCTCTAAATATACACATGTTGGACTCATCTGCCACGTAGCTAACTCTCAGTATATGGACATGTTGGACTCATCTATCATGTAGTTAGTACTATGTATATGGACATGTTGGACTCATCTGCCATGTAGCTAGCTCTCAGTATATGGACACGTTGGACTCATCTGCCATGGTACCAGTACTCTGTATATAGACATGTTGGACTACTCTGCCATGTAGTTAGCTCTCTGTATATGGACACGTTGGACTCATCTGCCATGTAGACAGAACTCTGTATTTGGAAATGTTGCAGTACTCTGCCAGGAAGCTAGCTCTCTGTATATGGACATTTTGGACTCTTCTGCCATGTAGCTAGCTCTGTTTACATGGATATATTGGACTGATATGCCGAGTAGGTAGCTCTCAGTATATGTACATATTGGAGTTGTCTGCCATGAAGCTAGCTCTCGGTATATGGACATTTTGGACTCATCAGCCATGTACCCAGCTCTCTGTGTAAGAACATGTTGGACACATCTGTCTTGTAGCAAGCCCTCTAAATATACACATGTTGGACTCATCTGCCACGTGACTAACTCTCAGTATATGGGCATGTTGGACTCATCAGTTATGTAGCCATCTCTCTGTGTATGAACATTTTGGACTCATCTGCCTTGTAGCTAGCCATCTAAATATATGCATGTAGGACTCATCTTCCACACCGCTAAATCTCAGTATATGGACAAGTTGGACTCATCTACTATGTACCTAGTACTCTGTACATGTACATTTTGGACTACTCTGCCATGTAGCCAGATCGCAGTATATGGACACTTTGGACTCGTCTGCCAAGTAGCTAGAACTCTGTTTATGGAAATGTTGCAGTATTCTGCTATGTAACTAGCTCTCTGTATATGGATATGTTGGACTCATCTGCCATGTCGCTAGAACTCTATATTTGGAAATGTTGCACTACTCTGCCATGTAGGTAGCTCTCTGTATATGGACACTTTAAACTCTTCTGCCATGTAGCGAGCTCTCTGTGCATGGATATGTTGAACTGATCTAACATGTAGCTAGCTCTCTGTATATGGATTCGTTGAACTGATCTGATATGGATAAGTTGTGCATGGATACATTGAACTGATCTGAAATGCAGCTACCTCTCTGTATATGGATACATCTGCCATGTAACTAGCTTTTTGTGCATGGATATGTTGAACTGATCTGACACGTAGCTAGCTCTCTGTATATGGATTTGTTGAACTTATCTGACATGGATACGCTAGAACTCTATATTTGGAAATGTTGCACTACTCTGCCATGTAGGTAACTCTCTGTATATGGACTCTCTGTATATGGATTCGTTGAACTGATCTGACATGGATTCGCTAGAACTCTATATTTGGAAATGTTGCACTACTCTGCCATGTAGGTAACTCTCTGTATATGGACATTTTAAACTTGTCTGCCATGTAGCTAGTTCTTTGTGCATGGATATTTTGAACTGATATGAAATGTAGCTAGGTCTCTATATATGGATACGTTGAACTAATCTGATATGGATACCTTGTGCATGGATACATTGAACTGATTTGACATGTAGCTAGCTCTCTGTATATGGATACGTCTGCCATGTAGCTAGCAATCTGTGCATGGATACGTTGAACTGATCTGACATGTAGCTAGCTCTCTGTATATGGATACATCTGCCATGTATCTAGTATTTTGTGCATGGATATGTTGAACTGATCTGACATGTAGCTAGCTCTCTGTATGTGGATACATTGGACTCATCTGCCATGTAGCTAACTCTCTGTATATGGACACTTTAGTCTAGTCTGCCATGTAGCTAGCTCTCTGTGCATGGATATGTTGAACTGATCTGACATGTAGGTAGCTCTCTGTATATGAATATATTGGAATTGTCTGCCATGTAGCTAGCTCTCTCTATATGTACATGTTAGACACATCAGCTATTTTGCCAACTCTCTCTGTATGAACAGGCTGGACTCATCTGCCTTGTAGCTAATCCTCTATATATACACATGTTGCACTCATCTGCCACGTATCTAACTCTCACTATATAGACATGTTGGACTCATCTGCCATGTAGCTAGTAAACTGTATATGGCCATGTTGGACTGCTCTACCATGTAGCTAGCTCTGAGTATAAGTACACGTTAGACTCATCTGCCAAGTAGCTAGAACTCGGTATATGGAAATGTTGCACTACTCTGCCATATAGCTAGCTCTCTGTATATGGACACGTTGCACTCATCTGCCATATAGCTCGTTCTCTGTATATGGACATATTGGACTACTGTGCTGTGTAGCTATCGCTCTGTATATGGAAACGTTGGACCCGTCTGCCATGTAGCTCGAACTCTGTATATGGAAATGTTGCAGTACTCTGCCATGTAGCTAGCTCTCTTTACATGGATATGTTGTACTGCTTTGCCATGTAGGTAGATCTCAGTATATGAACATATTGGAATTGTCTGTCATGTAGCTAGCTTTCAGTATATGGACATGTTGGACTCATCTGCCATGTACCTAGAACTCTGTATATGGGAATGTTGCCCTATTCTGCCATGTAGCTACCTCCCTTTATATGGATATTATGGACTCGTCTGCCATGTAGCTACTTCTATATACATGGATATGTTGGACTGATCTGCCATGTAGGTTGCTTTCTGTATATGAACAGATTGGATTTGTCTTCCATGTAGCTAGATCTCTGTATATGGACATGTTGGACACATCAGCCATGTAGCCAGCTCTCTCTGTATGAACATGATGGACTCATCTGCCTTGCAGCTAGTCTTCTATATACACACACGTTTGACGCATCTGACATGTAGCCAACTCTCTGTGTATGAACATGTTGGACTCATCTGACATTTAGCTAGCCCTCTAATTATATATATGTTGCATTCATCTGCCATGTAGGTAACTCTCAGTATATGGGCATGTTGGACTCACCTGCCTTGTAGCTAGTAATCTGTATATGGATATGTTGGCCTACTCTGTCATGTAGCTAGCTGTCAATATATGGACACATTGGACTCATCTGCCATGAAGCTAGCACTCTGTATATGAAAATGTTGCACTGCACTTCCATGTAGCTAGCTCTCTGTATATGGACATTTTCAACTCATCTGCCATGTAGCTTTGCGTTGGGATGCTCTGCCATTTAGGTAGCTCTCTGTATATGAAGATATTGGACTTGTCTCCCATTTAGTTAGCTTCCTGTATATGGACATGTTGGACTCATCAGCCATGTAGTCAACTCTCTGTGTGTGAACATGTTGGACTCATCTGCCTTGTAGCTAGCCCTGTAAATATACACATGTTGGATGCATCTGCCATGTAGCTAACTCTCAGTATATGGACATGTTGGAGTCATCTGCCATGTGGCTAGTACTCTGGATATATACATGTTGGACTCATCTGCCATGTAGCTAATACTCTGTATATGGACAAGTTGGACTATTACTCTACCATGTAGCAAGCTCTCTGTATATGGACACGTTGGACTCATCTGAAATGTAGCTAGAACTCTGTATATGGAAAGGCTGCACTACTCTGCCATGTAGCTAGATATTTGTATATGGAAATTTTGGACTCCTCTGACATGTAGCTAGCTCTCTGTACATGGATATGTTGGACTAATCTGCCATGTATGTAGCTCTCTGTATATGAACATATTGTACTTGTCTGCCATGTAGCGAGCTCTCAGTATATGGACATGTTGAACTCTTCATCCTTGTGCCAGCTCTCTGTGTATGAACATGGTGGACCCATCTGCCTTGTAGCTAGCCCTCTAAATATACTCATGTTGGACTCATCTGCCATGTAGCTAACTCTCAGTATATAGACATTTTATACTCATCTGCCATGTAGCTAACTCTCAGTATCTGGACATGTTGGACTCATCTGCCATGTAGCTAGTACTCTGTATATGGCCATGTTGGATTACTCTGCCATGTAGCTAGAACTCTGTATATGGACACATTGGACTCATCTGCCATGTAGACAGAACTCTGTATTTGAAAATGTTGCAGTACTCTGCCAGAAAGCTAGCTCTCTGTATATGGACATTTTGGACTCTTCTGCCATGTAGCTAGCTCTGTTTACATGTATATGTTGGACTGATATGCCATGTAGTTAGCTCTCAGTATATGAACATATTGGAGTTGTCTGCCATGTAGCTAGCTCTCAATAAATGGATATGTTGGAGTCATCTGCTATGCAGCTAGCTCTCAGTATATGGACACATTGGACTCATCTGCCAAGTAGCTAGAACTCTGTATATGGAAATATTGCACTACTCTGCCATGTAGTTAGCTCTCTGTATATGAACATTTTGGACTCATCTGCCATGTATGTAGCTCTCCGTACATGGATATGTTGGACTGATCTGCCATTTAGGTAGCTCTCTGTATATGAACATTTTGGACTCATCTGCCATGTATGTAGCTCTCCGTACATGGATATGTTGGACTGATCTGCCATTTAGGTAGCTCTCTGTATATGAACATATTGGACTTGTCTGCCATGTAGTTAGTTCTCAGTATATGGACATGTTGGACTCATCTGCTGTTAAACTAGAACTCTGAATATGGAAATGTTGCACTACTCTGTCATGTAGCTAGCTCTCTGTATATGGATATTTTGGACTCGTCTGTCATGTAGCTAGCTCTCTGTGCATGGATATGTTGGACTGACCTGCCATGCAGTTAGCTCTCTGTATATGAACATATTTGACTTGTCTCCCATGTAGCTAGCTCTCTGTATATGTACATGTTGGACTCATCAGCCATGTAGCCAGCTCTGTCTGTATGAACATGTTGGAGTCATCTGAATTGTACCTCGTCCTCTGTATATACACATGTTTGACTCATCTGCCATGCAGCTAACTTTCAGTATATAGATATGTTGGATTCATCTTCCATGGAGATAGTACTCTGTATATGGACATGTTGGAGTACTCTGCCATGTATCCAGCTCTCAGTATATGGACACGTTGGACTCATCTGCCATGTAGCTAGAAATCTGTATATGGAAATGTTGCACTGCTCTGCCATGTAGCTAGCTATCAGTATATGGACATTTTGGACTTGTCTGGCATGTAGCTAGCCCTCTGTGCATGGATATGTTGGACTGATCTGCCATGCAGGTAACTCTCTGTATATGAACATATTGTACTTTTTTGCCATGTAGCTAGCTCTCTGTATATGGACATGTTGGACTCATCAGCCATGTAGCCAACTCTCTCTGTATGAACATGTTGGACTCATCTGCCTTGTAGCTAGTCCTCTGTATATACACATGTTGGACTCATCTGCCATGTAGCTAACTCTCAGTATATGGACATGTTGGATACATCTGGCATGTAGCTAGTACTCTGTATATGGACATGTTGGAATCATCTGCCATGTAGCTATTTCTCTGTATATGGACATGTTGGACGACTCTGCCATATAGCTAGGTCTCAGTATATGGACACGTTGGACTCATCTGCCACGTAGTAGAACTCTGTATATGGAAATGTTGCACTACTCAGCCATGTTGGTAGCTCTCTGTATATGGACATTTTCAACTCGTCTGCCATGTAGCTAGCATTCTGTGCATGGATATGTTGGACTGATCTGCCATGTAGGGAGCTCTCTATATATGAACATATTGGACTTGTTTGCCATGTAGGTAGCTCTCAGTATATGGACATGTTGGACTCATCAGCCATGTAGCCAGCACGCTGTATGAACATGTTGGACTCATCTGCCTTGTAGCTACTCCTCTAAATATACACATGTTGGACACATCTGCCATGTAGCTAGTTCTCAGTGTATGGACACATTGGACTTATCTGCCATATAGCGAAAACACTGTATATGTAAAGAAAACACTGTATATACTCTGCCATATAGGTAGCTCTCTGTGTATTGATATTTTGGATTCATATGCCATGTAGCTACCTCTCTGTGCATGGATATTTTGGACTGAACTTCCAGGTAGGTAGTTCTCTGTATATGAACATATTGGACTTGTCTGCCATGTAGGTAGCTCTCAGTATATGGACATGTTGGACTCATCAGCCATGTAACTAGTGCTCTGTGTATGAACATGTTGGACTCATCTGCCTTGTAGCTTGCCCTCTAAATATACACATATTGGACTCATCAGTCATGTAGCCAGTGCTCAGTGTATGAACTGTTGGACTCATCTGCTTTACCTTGCCCTCTAAATATACACATGTTGGACTTATCAGCCATTTCACATCTCTCTCTGTGTGAACATTATGCACTCATCTGTCTTGTAGCTTGTCCTCTCTATATATTCATGTTGGACTCATCTGCCATGAAGCTAACTCTCAGTACATGGACATGTTGGACTCATCTGCCATGTGGCTAGAACTCTGAATATAAAAATTTTGGACTACTCTGTCATGTAGCTAGCTCTCTGTATATGAACATTTTGGATTTGTCTGCCATGTAGCTAAAACTCTGTATATGTAAATGTTACACTACTCTGCCATGTAGTTACCTCTATGTATATGGTCATTTTGGACTCGTCTGCCATGTAGCTACCTCTCTGTGCATGGATATTTTGGACTGATCTGCCATGTAGATAGCTCTCTGTATATGAACATATTGGATTTGTCTGACATGTAGCTAGCTCTTTGTATTTGGACAGAAGGGCCTCATCAGCCATGAAGTCAGGTCTCTCTGTATGAATATGTTGGACTCATCTGCCTTATAGATACTCCTCTATATATACCCATGTTGAACTCATCTGCCATGTAGCTAACTCTCAGTATATGGACATGTTGGAATCATCTGCCATTTATCTAGAACTCTGTATATGGAAATGTTGCACTACTCTGTCATGTATGGTTATGTGGGACTGATCTGCCATGCAGGTAGCTCTCTGTATATGAACATATTGAACTTTTCTTCCATGTAGCTATCTCTGTGTATATGGACATGTTAGACTCATCAGCCATGTAGCCAACTCTATCGGATTCCAGCTCTGACTGTTGGTTACTCGAGGGAGAGGCGAGGATTAAGTGATCAGATAAGGGACACAAACCTCTGGCTTTCTACATCTCCCCCTTCTTTATTATAACAAGGGACGTTTCCTGTCTTAGGTGGTCAGTTCGAGTCCTCAGTCTTACCCGTCATGGATACTCATTGCAGCATAAGGCAATGGCTCTGTCTTAGGTTGACTGGGGGTCCACCAATCCTTACCGGTCTTTGGCTACACGTCCTACATGTGTCGGGGGAATGCCTTCAGCTGGAGGCTGTGAAAAACACTCCATAGCACTTTATACTGGTTAACCGCCATTTGAAGAAGGCAGGAAAGGAGGATACAAGCAAAGATGACAAATATGCCAACAGTTAGAATAGGACCCCACATTTGAGAGAGGGAGGGAATCATAGAGAACAAATTTTTAAGGTTGCATAGAAGTTGTTTAGCTAGTTCTGCAGGCTTTCTGTGAAGGCGGGAGGCATAATGCATAGCAATTATTTGTGCATGTAACTCATTCCATTCTCAGCTGAATATTGTCAGCAATCCATACTCCGTGCAGATGGGCCTGCACTGTGGGCCAAGGGAAGGCCGAGGCATTATACACAAGCTTAGTTACACAAATGGAGCGATAATCAGCATGGCATGCAAGGCGTTGCCAGACCATGACCTGCTCCAAAGTATCCTCAAGTAAGTTAACAGTATCATACAGACCATTCAGGCAATGTTCAATGGCGAGATCAATCTTTTCTTGCCAGTCCCAGTTGTAGGTAACATTGTCCATCAGCTTGTTGACAACAACAGCAGTCTGAATCTCCTGAGTAAGTGCAACTGTGGTGGCGGTGAGAGAAACAAGCAAGGTGATAAAAGACACTGTACCTATTACTATAACTCCAAGTCCTTGCTTTGATCTAAAAAGCAGCTTGGTAAACTCGTTGACAAGCTGCAGGCCGGCATCACCATACCACTCTTGGGAGATGTTTACTGGCAGCAACACATAGGTTGGTCTTTTTAGGACTGCAAAAGACATGTTAGGCCTTAGGGCAGCAACCCATGAAGTGAGGTTGCACCTAGTGCAATTTAGATGTAACTTCTCATACCCTCCCGATGAGGTGGCATTCTTTATAGTAAGAGGGCCCACAAGAAAAACATAGGGTTCAGGGAAGAAGAGAGATACAGTTTCTAAAGTATATAAAGCAGGATTAGTAGATTAGGGTTCTGACAGATTTACAGGTAACATGACAAAAGGTGGATGTTTTACAATGATAAAAATATTAGGGGAAGATGAAGCATTAACACAATTAGTAATATAACAAAGTTTACAGTGTATATCATATATAGAGACAACATGGGTTATAGTTAAATTATTAGGGTGATTAGGGTACAAAATACCAAACGGTGTAACAGCACAAGCTGTAACTAAGTAGGATTTAGGGTTAATTTACAAAACTGCTTCAAAAATGTTCAAAGCAGCAAAAAGTTTGTATAGGTCATTTTGAATTATTAAGTAAGAGGAAGGGGTAACAACAAAACGTGGCATAATCCAACTAAGCATAAACCAACTTCTATTTCTGACTGAGTTAGATTATAATTTGTATAATTAAAACTAGAATATGAAACAGACCAATCATGAATTAAACTAGTAGCGTTAGAAGGAGAGTAGATTACACCACTTTTAACAAAGCTACAATAAAATTATTTAGGGAATTTAGTATAAAGACTTCTGATAGACTTCCCAGCAATTGAGAATTATTTACAAAATTAGGAACATAAGCTTAATGAGTGAAGTTGTTAGCTGTTACTCTCGATACCTGAAAAGCAAGAATTACACACATAGCAACAAAAAGTTTCTGGAGTTGTCTTAGCTCCCTAAGAGTTAACAGTTTTCACAGTGCGCTCCGTTAAGCACTTCAATTGTTCCTAGGTTGAAGCAGCCTGCTTGATTTTGCAGAGACAGACATTGGAGGGGAGAAATCAAAAGTCCAGCTTTTGGAGTCTGGAGGTGGTGCTGGTGGAGAAACGCTTTCAGATGGTTCTTCAGTGAATGCTTCCATGCTCCAGGGAGTGGGAAGTGGCTGTCTTCTTGCCATAGTTTCCGCGATTTGCTGCATATGTGAAATTTTTCTAATAAGAGTTATAGCTTGGCAGTTAGCCAAAACTGCATGAACAGGTTCAGGGAGAGATTTATTGAGAAACTGCAAAGAGAAAGCTACAGAATGTTTATTAATAAATTAAAGCAAGGGGTTACTGGGAAGGTGGGATAGAGTTTGTCCTGAAAAAATTTCCAAGGCAATTTGACAATCTGCATTGTCATGCAAAAAAGTGGTTATTTAGTCTGGGGTAGAATGACTGATGATTTTAGAGAAATCTTTTTTGAATAACTCTCAGCTTTTTCTCCTACCTTTCATTATTAAAGTTGCAACACTGCTGGGTAGGAGGTCACCACCTTTACCAGAGTTATGGGGAGGTGTATTCATTCAAGGAGGTCTTTCATGAAAGAGAAAGGCCCAATAACTCCGATGGAATTTGGTAACTTTTTTTTTTTAACTCAGCTTGATCTTTTTTTAATGCCAAGGGGAAGTAGAAAGTTCAATATGTCCTGTCATCAGCTGCTCTTGAACTAACAGATGAACTGCTCTAATTTTCTCTTCTGAAAGAGACCACTGATCCACCCACACAGATCCGGCGGGGCTCTGGGGGGAGGCGAGGGGGTCTGGCACCGTCACGCCTCTCCGGCCGCCCCTTTTCCCGCACGCGCCGTGCCTCTCCGGCCACCCTCCCCTCTCCTACTTTCTCTTCCTTAACTGTCTCTTTACTAACTAGATAAATAGCAGGCACAGCAGAGGACAGAGGGTCTGGTCACAAAACAACATCTCCTTCAGAGTCACTGTTTTCTTTATCTATGGCCTCTTTCTTAAGAGGACTAAGGTTGGAGTAGATGTCATCAGGCGCGCTGGGCTCGGATAGTTTTATTTCTTTGTCTGGGCTTTCCAGATGGTCGCTACTGAAATCAAAAGTGTCTCGGACAAGCCTCCACAAACTGAAAGTATCTGCTGGCACTCGAGCGGGCCCGTTCTTGGCATAAAATTCCTTCCAATCATGTCCTATCTTACTCCATAATTTTTCTTCTACAATCCCATCTTCAGGAAACCAAGGACAAACTGTATTTACAAAATCTATAAATTTACAAAGCTGACCATGGTCTACTCTCACTCCTCTGGTTCGGAGCATATCTATAATCATATTTACATACCAAGCATTTCCCTGGTTTAGTCCCCATACTTACCTGATCGGATTGCCCTCTCTTCTGTTAATTGTCCGTACGGCCTTATTCTTCGGGGTCTCTTTTAGAGGGTCCTTTGCTTAGTCTCTCGTACTAGAGCGCCGCGTTGCACGCCAGTTATCGGATTCCAGCTCTGACCTTGGGTTACTCGAGGGAGAGGCAAGAATTAAGTAATCAGATAAGGGACACAAGCTGATGGCAAGTGACAAAGTTTATTAAAAAGTTCCAAGCTTATATAGGGCAAATCTGCCAAGTCATTGTGGTTTTGGATAGTGCACAAGTTTCTTTTTCCCCAAAATGGCTCAGGTAAATTTACCTGTAAGTTTCTAGTGCTGATGTAACTGTTGCTAGGCAAGTTTGGTTTCAAGGTAGTCATGAGCCTTGGAAGGCTCTGGCTTCCTACACAACTCTCTCTGTATGAACATGTTGGATTCATCAGCTAGTCCTCTGTATATACACATGTTGGACTCATCTGCCATGTAGCTAACTATCAGTATATGGACATGTTGGATACATCTGGCATGTAGCTAGTACTCTGTATATGGGCATGTTGGTCGACTGGGCCATGTAGCTAGGTCTCAGTATTTGGACACATTGGACTCATCTGCCATGTAGCTAGAACTCTGTATATGGAAATGTTGCACTACTCAGCCATGTTGATAGCTGAATGTATATGGACATTTTGGAATTGTCTGCCATGTAGGTAGATCTCAGTATATGGACATGTTGGACTCATCAGCCATGTAGCCAGGTCTTTCTGTATGAACATGTTGGACTCATCTGCCTTGTAGCTACTCCTCTAAATATACATATGTTGCACTCATCTGCCATGTAGCTAACTCTCAGTATATGGACATGTTGGACTCATCTGCCATGTAGCTACTACTCTGTATATTGGCATATTGAACAACACGTTGGACTCATCTGCCAGGTAGTTAAAACACTGTATATGTAAATGTTGCACTACTCTGCCATGTAGCTTGCTCTCTGTGTATTGACATTTTGGATTCATCTGCCGTGTAGCTACCTCTCTATGCATGGATATTTTGGGCTGATATGCCATGTAGGTAGCTCTCTGTATATGAACATATTGGACTTGTCTACCATGTAGCTCGCTCTCTGTATATGGACCTAAGGGACGCATCAGTCATGAAGCCAGCTCTCTCTGCATGAACATGTTGGACTCATCTGCCTTATAGCTACTCCTCTATATATACCCATGTTGGACTCATCCACCATGTAGCTAACTCTC
>NW_006408791.1:2276910-2281185 GCF_000296735.1 Chrysochloris asiatica | reverse complement strand
TTAGCCATCCTGGCCTCCAAGGAGCACTCTGGCTGCATTTCTTCCAAAACAGATCTATTGGTTCTTTTGGCAGTCCATGGCACTTTCAGTATTCTCCTCCAACACCACAACTCAAAGACATCAAGTCTTCTAAGATCTTCCTTATTCACTGTCCAGCTTTCACATCCATATGAGACTATTGAAAACGCCATGGCCTGAGTCAGGAGCACCTTAGTCCTCAAGCTGACATCTGTGCTCTTCAATACTTTAAAAAGATCCTGCGCAGCAGATTTGCCTATGTATATGGACATGTTGGACTTATGAGCCATGTAGCCAGCTCTCTCTGTATGCACATTTTGGACTCATCTGGCTTTTAGGTAGTCCTTGGTATACACACACGTTGGATTCATCATGTAGCTAACTCTTAGTACACGGAAATGTTGGACTCATCTGCCATGTATCTACTACTCTGTAAATGGACATGGTGGACTACTCTGCCATGTAGGTAGCTCTCAGTATACGAAAATATTGGACTCATGTGCCATGTAGGTAGAACTCTGTATATGGAAATGTTCTACTACTCTGCCATGTAGCTAGTTCTGTATAAGGACATGTTGGACTACTGCATATGGATTTGTTGTCAGTAGTCCAACATGTGTATATATATGAACTCTGCATGTGGAATTGTGGCACTACTCAGCCATGTAGCTAGCTATCTCTATATGGACATTTTGGACTTGTCTGCCATGTAGCTACCTCTCTGTGCATGGATATTTTGGACTGATATGTCATGTAGGTAGCTCTATGTATATGAATATATTAGACTTGTCTGCCATGTAGTTAGCTCTCCGTATATAGACATAAGGGAATCATCAGCCATGAAGCCAGTTCTCTCTGTATAAACATGTTGGATTCATCTGCCTTATAGCTACTCCTCTATATATACCCATGTTGGACTCATCTGCAATATAGCTAACTCTCAGTATATGGACATATTGGATTCATCTGCCATGTAGCTAGAACTCTGTATATGGACATGTTGGACTACTCTGTCATGTAGCACTCAGTATATGAACACATTGGTCTCATCTGCTATGTAGCTAGAACTCTGTATATGGAAATGTTGAACTATTTTGCCATGTAGCTAGCTCTCCGTATATGGACATTTTACACTTGTCTGCCATGAAGCTAACCCTCTGTGGATGGATATGATGGACTGATCTGCCATGTACGTAGCTCTCAGTATATGAAAATATTGGATTTTTCTGCCATGTAGCTAGCTCTCTGTATATGGATATCTTGGACCCATCAACCATGTACCCAGTTCTCTCTATATGAACATGTTGGACTCAGCTGCCTTGTAGCTTGTCCTCTATATATACACATGTTGGACTCATCTGCCATGTAGCTAAGTCTCAGTATATGGACATGTTGGACTCATCAGCCATGTAGCTAGTACTCTGCATATGGATATGTTGGACTACTCTGCATGTAGCTAGCTCTCAGTATGTGGACACGTTCAATTCATCTGCCATGTAGTTAGAGCTATGTATATGGAAATGTTGCACTACTCAGCCATGTTGGTAGCTCTCTGTATATGGACATTTTAGAATCGTCTGCCATATAGCTAGCTCTCTGTGCCTGGATATATTGGACTGATATGCCATGTTGGTAGCTCTCTGTATATGTACATATTGGACTTGTCTTCCAACTAGGTAGCTTTCAGTATGTGGACATGTTGCACTCATCAGCCATGTAGCTTGTGCCCTGTGTATGAACATGTTGGACTCATATGCCTAGTAGCTTTCCCTCTAAATATATAAATGTTGGACTCATCTGCCATGTAGCTAACTCTCAGTTTATGGACATGTTGGACTCATCTGCCACGTAGTTAGTACTCTGTTTAAGGACATGTTGGACTACTCTGCAATGGAGCTACCTTTCAGTATATACATATGTTGTACTCATCTGCGATGTAGCTGGAACTCTGTATATGGAAATGTTGCACTATTCTGCCATGAAGCTAGCTCAATGTATATGGACATTTTGGACTCATCTGCCATGTTCATGGATATGTTGGACTGATGTGCCATGTAGGTATCTCTCTGTATATGAACATATTGGACTTATCTGCCATGTAGCTAGTTCTCTGTATATGGATATGTGTTACTCATCAGCCATGTAGCTAGCTCTCTCTGTAAGAACATGTTGGACTCATCTGCCTTGTAGCTAGTCCTCTATATATACACATATTGGAATCATCTGCCATGTAGGTAACTCTCAGTATATGGACATTTTGGACTCATCTGCCATGTAGTTAGTAGTCTGTATATGTAAATGTTGCACTACTCTGCCATGTAGCTAGCTCTCTGTATATGGAAATGTTGCATTACTCTGCCATGAAGCTAGATATCTGTATATGAACATTTTGGACTTGTCTGCCATGGATATGTTGGACTGATCTGCCATGTAGGTAGCTCTCTGTATATGAACATATTGGACATGTCTGCCATGTAGCTAGTTCACTGTATATGGACATGATGGACTCATCTGCCATGTAGCTACCTCTCAGTTTATGGACATGTTGGACTCATCTGCCATGTAGCTAGAACTCTGTATATCGACGTGTTGGACTTGTCTGCCATGTAGCTAGCTCTCTGTGCATGGATATGTTGGACTGATCTGCCATGTAGGTAGCTCTCTGTATATGAACATATGGGACTTGTCTGCCATGTAGCTACCTCTCTGTATATGAACATGTTGGACTCATCAGCCATGAAGCCAGCTCTCTCTGTATGAACATGTTGGACTCATCTTCCTTGTAGCTAGTGGTCTATATATACACTTGTTGGACTCATATGCCATGTAGCTATCTCTCAGTATATAGACATGTTGGAATCATCTGTTTTGTAGCTAGTCTTCTATTTATACATATATTGGACTCATCTGCCATGTAGCTAAGTCTCAATAAATGGACATGTTGGACTCAACTGCCATGTAGCTAGATCTCTGTATAGGAAAATTTTGCACTTCTCTGCCATGTAGCTAGCTCACTCTATATTGGCATTTTGGACTTGTCTGTATTGTAGCTAGCTCTCTGTGCATGGATATGTTGGACTGATCTGCCATGTAGGTAGCTCTCTGTATATGGACATGTTGGACTCATCAGCCATGTACCCAGCTCTCTCTATATGAACTTGTTGGACCCATATGCCTTGAAACTATTCCTCTACATATACACATGTTGGAATCATCTGCCATGTAGCTAACTCTCAGTGTATGGACATGTTAGACACATCTGCCACGTATATGGAGATTTTGAACTCATCTATGCATGGATATGTTGGACTGATCTGCCATGTAGGTAGCTCTCTGTATATGAACATATTGGACTTGTCTGTCATGTAGCTAGCTCTCTATATATGGACATGTTGGACACATCAGCCATGTACCCAGCTCTCTATATATCAACATGTTGGACTCATCTGCTTTGTAGCTAGTCCTCTATATATACACATGTTGGATTCATCTGCCATGTAGCTAACTCTCAGTATATGGACATGTTGGACTCATCTGCCATGTAGCTAGTACTCTGTATAAGGACATGTTGGACTATTCTGCAATGTAGCTTGTTCTCAGTATATGGACACATTGGACTCATCTGCCATGTAGCTAACTGTCAGTATATGGACATGTTGGACTACTCTGCCATATAGCTAGCTCTCAGCATAAGGACATGTTGGACTTATCTGCCATGTTGCCAGTACTCTGTATATGGACATGTTGGACACCTCTGCCATGTAGCTAGCTCTAAGTATATGGACACATTGGACTCATCTGCCATGTAGCTAGAAGTCCGTATAGGGAAATGTTGCAGTACTCTGCCATGTAGCTAGCTCTCTGTATATGGTCATTTTGGACTCGTCTGCCATGTAGCTAACTGTCAGTACATGGACATGTTGGACTACTCTGCCATGTAGCCAGCTCTCATTATATGGACACGTTGGACTCATCTGCCATGAAACTAGAACTCTGTATAAGGAAATGTTGCACCACTCCGCCATGTGGCTAGCTCTCAGTATATGGACATGTTGGACTTGTCTGCCATGTTGCTAGCTGTCTGAGCATGGATATGTTGGACTGATCTGCCATGTATGTAACTCTCTGTATATGAACATATTGGACTTGTCTGCCATGTAGCTATCTCTCTGTATATGGATATGTTGGACTCATCAGACATGTAGCCAGCTCTCTCTGTATGAACATGATGGACTCATCTGCCTTGTAGCTACTCCT
>NW_006408791.1:2274025-2275605 GCF_000296735.1 Chrysochloris asiatica | reverse complement strand
GGACATATTGGACTCATCAGCCATGAAGCCACCTATCTCTGTATGATCATGTTGGACTCATCTGCCTTGTAGCTAGTCCTCTATATATACATATGTTGGACTCATCTGCCTTGTAGCTAGTCCTCTATATATGCACATGTTGAACTCATCCGCCATGTAGCTAACTCTCAGTATATAGACATGTTGGACTCATCTTCCATGTAGCTAATACACTGTATATGGAAATGTTGGACTACTCTGCCATGTAGTTAGCTCTCAGTAAATGGACATGTTGGCCTCATCTGCCATGTAGCTAAAACTCTGTATATGGACATGTTGGATTTATCTGCCATGTAGCTTGTACTCTGTATATGGACTTTTTGGACTACTCTGCCATGTAGTTAGCTCTCTGTGCATGCTTATGTTGGACTGATATGCCATGTAGGTAGTTCTCTGTATATGAACATGTTGGACTACACTGCCATGTAACTAGCTCTCAGTATATGGACACGTTGGACTCATCAGGCATGTAGCTAGAACTCTGTATATAGAAATGTTGCACTACTATGCCATGTAGCTAGCTCTCAGTATATGGACATGTTGGATGCATCTGCCATGTAGGTAAAACTCTGTATATTTGAATGTTACATTACTGTGCCATATAGCTAGCTCTCTGTATATGGACATTTTGGACTTGTCTGCCATGCAGCTACCTCTCTGTGCATGGATGTTGGAATGATATGCCATGTAGGTAGCTCTCTGTATATGAACATATTGGACTTGTCTGTCATGTAGCTAGTTCTCTGTATATGTACATGTTGTACTTATCAGCCATGTAGCCAGCTCTTTCTGTATGAGCATGTTGGACTCATCTTCCTTGTAGACAGTCCTCTATATATACATATGTAGAACTCATATGCCATGTAGTTAACTCTCAGTATATGGACACGTTGGACTCATCTGCCATGTAGCTAGGACTCTGTTTATGGAAATTTTGCGCGACTCTGTAGCTAGCTGTGTGTATATGGACATTTTGGACTCGTCTACCATGTACCTAGCTCTCTGTGCATGAATATGTTGGACTGATGTGCAATGAAGGTACCTCTCTGTATATGAACATATTGTATTTATCTGCCATTGAGCTAGCTCTCTGTATATGGACATATTGGACTCATCTGTCATGTAGCTAGTAGTCTGTATACGGACATGTTCGATGACTCTGCCAAGTAGCTAGCTCTCATTATATGGACATGTTGGACTCATCTGCCATGTAGCTAGAACTCTCTATATGGAAATGTTGCACTACTCTACCATGTAGCTACCTCTCTGTATATGGACATATTGGACTAGTTTGCCTTGTAGGTAGCTCTCTGTGTGTGGATATGTTGGACTGATTTGCCATGCAGGTAGCTCTCTACATATGAATACATTGAACTTTTCTGCCATGTAGCTAGCTCTCTGTATATGGACACGTTGGACTCATCTGCCATGTAGCTAGATGTCAGTGTATGGAAATGTGGCACTATTCTGCCATGTAGCTAGCTCTCTGTATATGAACATATTGGACTTGTCTGCCATGTAGCTTGCTCTCTGTATATGGA
>NW_006408791.1:2267851-2273925 GCF_000296735.1 Chrysochloris asiatica | reverse complement strand
TCTGCCATGTAGCTAGCTCTCTGTATATGAACATATTGGACTTGTCTGCCATGTAGCTTGCTCTCTGTATATGGACATGTGGGACTCTTCATTCATGTAGCCAACTCTCTCTGTATGAACATGTTGGACTCATCTGCATTGTAGCCAGTCCTCAATATATACAGATGTTGGACTCATCTGACATAAAGTTAGAACTCTGTATATGCAAATGTTGCACTATTCTGCCATGTAGCTGGCTCTCAATATATGGAAATTTTGGACTCGTCTGTCATGCAGTTAGCTCTCTGTGCATGGATATGTTGGACTGAACTGCCATGTACATAGCTCTCTTTATATGAACATATTGGATTTGTCTACCATGTAGCTAGCTCTCTTTATAAGGACATGTTGGACTCAGCCATGTAGTCAGCTCTCTATGCCTATACATGTTGGGCTCATCTGCCTTGTAGCTAATACTCTGTATATGGACATGTTGGATTACTCTGCCATGTAGGTAGCTCTCAGTATATGGACATGATGGACTACTCTTCAATGTATCTAGGTCTGTATATGGACATTTTGGATTCATATGCCATGTAGCTAGCTCTCTGTGTATGGATATGTTGGACTGATCTGCCTTAGGTAGCTCTCTGTATATGGACATATTGGACTTGTGTGCTATCCAGCTAGCTCTCTGTATATGGACATTTTGTACTCGTCTGCCATGTTGTTAACTCTGTATATGGACATGTTGAACTCATCAGCCATGTAGCCAGCTTTCTCTGTATGAACATGTTGGATTCATCTGCCTTGTAGCTAGTGGTCTATAGATACACATGTTGGACTCAACTGCCATGTAGCTAGTGCTCTGTATATGGACATGTTGTACTACTCTGCCATGTAGATAGCTCTTAGTATATGGACACGTTGGACTCATCTGCTTGTAGCTAGAACTCTGTATATGGAAATGTTGCACTACTCCGGCATGTAGATAGCTCTTTCTATAGCGACATTTTGGACTCGTCTGCCATGTAGCTAGCCCTCTAAATATACACATGTTGGATTCATCTGCCATATATCTAACTCTCAGTATATGGACATTTTTGACACATCTGCCATGTAGCTAGTACTCTGTATACAGATATGATGGACTACTCTGCCATGTAGCTAACTCTCAGTATTTGGACACGTTTGACACATCTGCCATGTAGCTAGAAATCTGTATATGGAAATGTTGCACTACTCTGCCATATAGCTTGCTCTCTGCATATGGATATGTTGGACTGATCTGCTATTTAGGTTGCTCTCCATATATGAAGATATTGGACTTATTTGCCATGTAGCTAACTCTCCATATAGGGACATGTTTGACCCATATTCCAGGTAGCCAATACTCTGTATATGGACATGTTGGAATATTCTGCCATTTAGTTAGCTCTCAGTACGTGCACACTTTGGACTCATCTGCCATGTATCTAGAACAGTGTATATAGAAATGTTGCAATACTCTGCCATGTAGCTAGCTCTGTGTATATGGATATGTTGGACTGAGCTGCCATGTAGGTAGCTCTCTGTACATGAACATATATGGTTTGTCTGCCATGTAGTTAGCTCTCAGTATATGGACATGTTGGTCTCATCAGCAATGTAGCCAGCTGTCTGTGTATGAATATGTTGGATTCATCTGCCTTGTAGCTAGCCTTCTAAATATACACATGTTGGACTCATCTGACACGTAGCTAGTACTCTGTATATGGACATATAGGAATTCTCTGCCATGTAGCTAGCTCTTTGTGCATGAATATGTTGGACTGTAGGTCTGCCATGTAGGTAGCTCTCTGTATATGAACATAATGGACTTGTATGCCATGTAGTTAGCTCTTTGAATATGCACATGTTGAACTCTTCTGCCTTGCAGCTAGCGCTCTAAATAAACACATGTTGGATTCATCTGCCGTGTAGCTAACTCTCAGTATATGGTCATGTTAGACACATCTGTCATGTAGCTAGTACTCTGTATATGGATATGTTGGACTACTCTGCCATGTGACTAAATTACATTATATGGACATGTTGGACTAACCAAACATGTAGTCAGCTCTCTATGTATAAACATGTTGGACTCATCTGCCTTGTAGATAGCCCTCTTAATATACGCATGTTGGACTCATCTGACATATAGCTAGAACTCTGTATACGGAAATGTTGCTGTACTCTGCCATGTAGCTAGCTCTCTGTATATGGACACGTTATACTCATCTGGCATGTAGCTAGACCTCTGTATATGGAAATGTTGCACTACTCTGCCATGTTGCTACCTCTCTGTATATGGACATGTAGGACACATCTGCCATGAAGCTAAAACTCTGTTTATGGACATGTTGCACTACACTGCCATGTAGCTAGCTCTCTGTATATAGACATTTTGGACTTGTCTGCCATGTAGCTAGCTATCTGTACATGGATATGTTGGACTGATCTGCCATGTATGTAGCTCTCTGTATGTGAACATATTGGAATTGTGTGCCATGTAGCTAGCTCTCAGTATATGGACGTGTTGGACTCATCTGATATGTAGCTAGAACTCTGTATATGGAAATGTTGCACTACTCTGCCATCTAGGTAGGTCTTTGTACGTGGACATTTTGGACTCGTCTGCCATGTAGCTATCTCTCTGTACATGGATATGTTGGATTGATCTGCCATGTAGGTAGCTCTCTATATATGAACATATTGGACTCATCAGCCATGTAGCCAGCTTTCTGTGTATGAACATGTTGGACTCATTTCCCTTGTAGCTAGTCCTCTATATATACATATGTTGGACTCATCTGCCATGTAGCTAGCTCTCAATGTATGGATACGTTGGACTCATCTGCCATGTTGCTGGAACTCTGTATATGGACATGTTGCACTACTCTGCCATGTAGCTAACTCTTTGTATATGGACACGTTGGTATCATCTGCCATGTAGCTAGAACTTTGTATATGGACATGTTGTACTACTCTGCCATGTAGCTATCTCTCAGTATATGGACACTTTGGAATCATGTGCCATGTAGCTAGAACTCTGTATATGGAAATGATGCACTACTCTGCCATGTAGCTAGCTCTCTGTATATGAACACGTTGGCCTCATCTGCCATGTAGTTAGAACTCGGTATATGGAAATGTTGCACTACTCTGCCATGTAGCTAGCCCCCTAAATATACACATGTTGGAGTCATCTGCCAGGTAGCTAACTCACAGTATATGGACATGTTGACTCATGTGCCTTGTAGCCAGCTCTCTGTGGATGAACATGTTGGATTCATCAACCTATAACTAGAACTCTTTATTGGACATGTTGGACTACTCTGCCATGAAACTTGCTCTCAGTATATGGACATGTTGCCCTCTAAATATACACAAGTGGGAATGATCTGCCATGTATCTAACTACCAGTATATGGACACGTTGGACTCATCTGTCATGTAGCTAAATCTCTGTATATGGAAATGTTGCACTACTCTCTGTAAGAACCTGTTGTATATGGACATTTTGGATTTGTCTGCCTTGTAGCTAGCTCTCTGTGCATGGATATGTTGGACTGATTTGCCATGTAAGTACTCTCTGTATATGAACATATTGGAATTTTCTGCCATGTAGCTATCTCTCTATATATGGACATTTTGGACTCATAAGCCACGTACCCAGCTCTCTCTTTATGAACATGTTGGACTCATCTGCCTTGTAGCTAGACCTCTATATATATACATGTTGGTCTCATCTTTCATGTAGCTAACTCTCAGTATATATTGGACATGATGTATTCATCTGCCATGTAGCTAACTCTCAGTATATGCTAACTCTCAGGACATGTTGGCCTCATCTGCCATGTAGCTAGAACTCTGTATATGGAAATGTTGCAATATTCTGCCATGTAGCTAGCTCTCTGTATATGGACATTTTGGACTTGTCTGCCACGTATCTAGATCTCTTTTCATGGATATGCTGGACTGATCTACCACATAGGTAGCTCTCTCTGTATGAACACATTGGCCTCATCAGCCATGTAGCTAGAACTCGGTATATGGAAATGTGGCTCTACTCTGCCATGTAGCTAGCCCTCTAAATATACACATGTTGGACTCATCTGTCAGGTAGCTAGCTCTATGTATATGGACATGTTGGACGCATCAGCCATGTAGCCAGCTCTCTGTGTATGAACATGTTGGACTCATCTTCCTTGTAGCTAGCCTTCTAAATATACACTTGTGGGACTCATCTGCCTTGTACCTAACTCCCCTTATAAGAACACGTTGGACTCATCTGCCATGTAGCTAGAACTCTGCTTATTGACATGTTGCACTACTCTGCCATGTAGCCAAATCTCTGTATATCGACGCTTTCGGACATGTCTGCCATGTAGCTAGCTCTCTGCACATGGATATGTTGGACTGATATGCCGTGTAGGTAGCTCTCTGTATATGAACATATTAGACTTGTCTGCCATGTAGCTAGCAGTCAGTATATGGAATGTTGGACCTATCAGCCATGTAGTCAGCTCTCTGTGTATGAACATGCTGGACTCATCTGCCATGAAGCTAGGATTCTGTATATGGACATGTTGGACTACTCTGCCATGTAGCTAGCTCTTAGTATATGGAAACGTTGGAGTTATCTGCAATGTAGCTAGAACTCTATATATAGATATATTGCACTACTCTGCCATGTAGCTAGCTCTCTGTATATTGACACATTGGACTCATCTGGCATGTAGCTAGAACTCTGTATATGGAAATGTTGCACTTCTCTGACATGTAGCTAGCTCTCTCTATATGGACACGATGGACTAATCTGCCATGTAGCTAGAACTCTGTATATGGAAATCTGGCATTTCTCTGCCATAGAGCTAGCAATCTGTATATGGACATATATGTTGTCCAATATATCCATATATGTTGGACTCATCAGCCATGTAGCCAGCTCTCTGCGTATGAACATGTTGAACTCATCTGCCTTGTAGCTAGTCCTCTATATATACACATGTTGGACTCATCTGCCATGTGGCTAACTCTCATTATATGGACATTTTGGACTCATTTGCCATGTAGCTAGTACTCTGTATATGGAGATGTTGGACTTCTCTGCCATGTAGTTAACTCTCATTATATGGACTTGGTGGACTCATCTGCTATGTATCTAGAACTCTGTATATGGAAATGTTGCACTACTCTGCCTTGTAGCTAGCTCTCTGTATATGGATATTTTTGACTCATCAGCCATGTAGACAGGTCTCTGTGTATGAACATGCTTGAATCATCTACCATGTAGCTAACTCTCAGTATATGAACATGTTGGACTACTCTGCCATGTAGCTAGATCTCAGTATATGGACACGTTGGACTCATCAGCCATGTAGCTAGAACTCTGTTTATGGAAATGTTGCAGTATTCAGCCATGTAGCTAGCTCTCTGTATAAGGACATTTTGGACTCGTCTCCCATGTACCTAGCCCTCTGTGCATGGATATGTTGGACTGATCTGTCATGTAGGTAGCTCTCAGTATATGAACATATTGGACTTTTCTACCATGTAGCTGGCTCTCTGTATATGGATATGTTGGACTCATCAGGAATGTACCCAGCTCTCTCTATATGAACATGTTGGACTCATCTGCCTAGTAGGTAGTCCTCTATATATACACATGCTGGACTCATCTGCCATGTAGCTAACTCTCAGTATATGGACATGTTGGACTCATCTGTCATGTAACTAGTACTCTTTTTATGGTCATGTTGCACTACTCTGCTATGTAGCTAACTCTCTGTATGCAGACATTTTGGACTCATCTGTCATGTAGCTAGTATTCTGAATATGGACATGTTGGACTACTCTGCCATGTCGCTAGCTCTCAGAATGTGGACACGTTGGACTCATCTGCCATGCTGCTAGAACTCTGGATATGAAAATGTTGCACTACTCCACCATGTAGCTAGCTCTCTTTATACGGACACGTTGGACTCATTTGCCATGTAGCTAAAACTCTGTAAATGGAAATGTGGGACTACTATGCTATGTAGCTAACTCTCTGTATATGGACATTTTGGACTC
>NW_006408791.1:2264759-2266576 GCF_000296735.1 Chrysochloris asiatica | reverse complement strand
TCAGTATATGGACATGTTGGACTCATCTACCTTGTACCTAGCCCTCTAAATATACAGATCTTGGATTCATCTGCCAAGTAGCTAACCTTCAGTATATAGACATATTGGACTCATCTGTCGTGTAGCTAATACTCTGCATATGGACATGTTGGACTCTCTGCCATGTAGCTAGCTCTCGGTATATGGACACATTGGACTCATCTGCCCTGTAGCCAGTGCTCTGTATATGGACATGTTGGACTACTCTGCCATGTAGCTAGCTCTCAGTGTATGGACACGTTGGACTCATCTGCCATGTAGCCAGTGCTCTGTATATGGACATGTTGGACTAATCTGCCATGTAGACAGAACTCTGTATATGGACACGTTGGACTCATCTGCCATGTAGACAGAACTCTGTATTTGGAAAAGTTGCAGTACTCTGCAAGGAAGCTAGCTCTCTGTATATAGACACCTTGTACTCATCTGTCATGTAGCTAGAACTTTGTATATGTAAATGTTGCAGTACTCTGCGATGTAGCTAGCTCTCTGTAATGGACAGTTTAGACTCATCTGCCATGTAGCTAGCTCTCTGTACATCGATACATTGAACTGATCTGTCATGTAGGGAGCTCTCTGTATATGAACATATTGGACTTGTCTTCCATGTAGCTAGCCCTCATTATATGGACAAGTTGTACTCATCTGCCATGTAGCCAGCTCTCTTACTATGAACATGTTGGACTCATCTGCCTTGTAGCTAGAACTCTGTATACAGAAATGTTGCACTACTCTGCCATGTAGCTAGCTCTCTGTATATGGACGTTTTGGATTCGTCTCCTATGTAGTTAAATCTCTTCATATGGATATGTTGGACTGATCTGCCATGTAGGTAGCTCTCTGTATATGAAGTTATTGGAGTTGTCTGTCATGTAGCTAACTCTCTGTACATGGACATGTTGGACTCATCAGCCATGTACCCAGCTCTCTGTATATGGACATGATGGTCTCATTTGCCTTGTAGCCAGCCCTCTACATATACACATGTTGGTATTATCTGCCACATAGCTAACTCTCAGTATATGGACATGTTGGACTCATCTGCCTTGTAGCTAGTACTCTGTATATAGACACGTTGGACTCATCTGCCATGTAGCTAGAACTCATACATGGAAGTGTTGCACTACTCTGCCATGTAGCTAGCACTCTGTATATGGAAATGTTGAACTACACTTCCAGGTAGCCAGCTCTTTGTGCATGGACTTTTTGGACTCATCTGCCATGTAGCTAGCTCTCTGTACATGGATATGTTGGACTAATCTGCCATGTAGGTAGCTCTCTGGATATGAAGATATTGGACTTGTAGGTCATGTATCTAGCTCTCTGTATATGGACATGTTGGACTCATCAGCCATGTACCCGCTCTCTGTTTTTGAGCATGTTGCCCTCATCTACCTTGTACCGAGCCCCCTATAAATACACATGTTGTTTTTATCAGCCACGTAGCTAACTCTCAGCATAAGGACACGTTGGACTCCTCTGCCATGTAGCTAGAACTCTGTATAGGGAAATGTTGCACTACTCTGCCATGTAGCTAGCTCTCTTTATATGTACATTTTGGACTCCTCTCCATTTACGCTCTCTGTGCATGCATATGTTAGGCTGATCTGCTGTGTATGTTGCTCGCAGTATATGAACATATTGGATTCATCTGCCATGTAGCTAGCTCTCAGTATATGGACAAGTTGAATTCATCAGTCATTTAGCCAGCAATCCGTATATGAACATGTTGGACTCATCTGCCTTGTACCTAGCCCTCTAAATATACACATGATGGA
>NW_006408791.1:2262014-2263559 GCF_000296735.1 Chrysochloris asiatica | reverse complement strand
ATCTGCCACGTAGTTAACTCTCAGTATATGGACATGTTGGACTCATCTGCCATGTAGATAGTACTCTGTATATGGACATAATGGACTCATCTGCCATGTAGCTAGCTCAGTATATTTACATGTTGGACTCATCTGCCATGTAGCTATTAATCTGTATATGGACATGTTGGACTACTCTGCCATGTAGCTAGTTCTCAGTATATGGACACGTCGGACTCATCTGCCATGTAGCCAGTACTCTGTATATGGACATGTTGGATTCCTCTGCTGTGAAGCTAGTTCTCTGTATATGGACATGTTGGACTAATCTGCCATGTAGACAGAACTCTGTATTTGTAAATGTTGCAGTACTCTGCCAGGAAGCTAGCTCTCTGTATACAGACATTTTGGACTCTTCTGCCATGTAGCTAGCTCTGTTTACATGGATATGTTGGACTGATATGCCAAGTAGGTAGCTCTCAGTATATGTACATATTGGACTTGTCTGCCATGTAGCTAGCTCTCTATATATGGACATTTTCGACTCATCTGCCATGTAGCTATATGTTGGACTGCTCTGCCATTTGGGTAACTCTCTGTATATGAAGATATTGGACTTGTCTGCCATTAACTAGCTCTCTGTATATGGACATGTTGGACTCATCAGCCATGTAGCCAATTCTCTGTGTATTAACATGTTGGACTCATCTGCCTTGTCATTAGCCCTATAATTATACACATGTTGGATGCATCTGCAATGTAGCTAACTCTCAGTATATGGACATGTTGGACTCATCCACCATGTAGCTAGTACTCTGTATATGGTCATGTTGGACTACTCTGCCATGTAGCAAGCTCTCTGTATATGGACATGTTGGACTCATCTGACATGCAGCTAGAACTCTGTATATGGAAAGGCTGCAATACTCTGCCATGTTGCTAGATATTTATATATGGACATTTTGGACTCGTATGACATGTAGCTAGCTCTCTGTACATGGATATGTTGGGCTAATCTGCCATGGATGTAGCTCTATGTATATGAACGTACTGGACTTGTCTACTATGTAGTGAGCTCCCAGTATATAGACATGTTGAACTCATCAGCCATGAGCCAGCTTTCTATGTATGAACACATTGGACTCATCTGTCTTGTAGCTAGCCCTCTAAGTATATTCATGTTGGACTCATCTGCCATGTAGCTAACTCTCTGTATATGTACACGTTATACTCATCTGCCATGTAGCTAACTCTCAGTATATGGACATGTTGGACTCATCTGCCATATAGCTAGTACTCTGTATATGGCCATGTTGGACTAGTCTGCCATGTAGCTAGAAATCTATAGATGGAAATGTTGCAATATTCTGCCATGTAGTTAGCTCTCTGTATATGAACACGTTGGACTCATCCGACATATAGCTAAAACTCTGTATATGGAAATGTTGCACTACTTTGCCATGGAGTTACCTCTCTGTATATGGACATTTTAGATTTTTCTACCATGTACCTAGCTCTCTGTGTATGGATATGTTGAATTGATCTGCCATGTAGGTAGCTCTCTGT
>NW_006408791.1:2243304-2254059 GCF_000296735.1 Chrysochloris asiatica | reverse complement strand
TCAGTATATGGACATGTTGGACTCATCACCCATGTACCCAACTCTCTGTGTAAGAACATGTTGGACTCATCTGACTTGTAGCAAGCCCTCTAAATATACACATGTTGGACTCATCTGCCGTGTAGCTAACTCTCAGTATATGGACATGTTGGACTCATCTGCCTTGTAGCTAGCACTCTGTATATGGACAAGTTGGATTCATCTGCCATATAGCTAGAATGAAAATTTTACACTACTCTGCCATGTAGCTAGCTCTTTGTATTTGGACATTTTTGACTCATCTGCCATGTAGTTAATTCTCTTTATATGGATATATTGGACTGATCTGCCTTGTAGGTAGCTCTCTGTATATGAAGTTATTGAAGTTGTCTGTGATGTAGCTAACTCTCTGTACATGGACATGTTGGACTCATCAGCCATGTAGCCAGCTCAATGTATATGGACATGTTGGTGTTATCTGCCATGTATCTAGTACTCTCTATATATACATGTTGGACTACTCTGCCATCTAGCTAGCTCTCAGTATAAGGACATGTTGGGCTCATCTGCCATGTAGCTAGAACTCTGTATAAGGAAATGTTGCACTACTCTTCCACGTAGCTAGCTTGCTTCATGTGGACATTTTGGACTCATCTGCCACATAGCTAGCTCTCTGTACACGGATGTGTTGGACTGAACTGCTATGTTGTTAGCTCTCTGTATATGAAGATACTGGACTTGTCTGCCATGTAGCTAGCCCTCTAAATATTCACATGTTGGACTCATCTGCCGTGTAACTAACTCTCAGTATATGGACATGTAGGACTCATCTGCCATGTAGATAGTACTCTGTATATGGAAATGTTGCACTACTCTGCCATGTAGCTTGCTCTCTGTATATTGAGATTTTGGCCTCGTCTGCCATTTAGCTGGATCTCTGTGCATGGATATGTTGGACTGATCTGCTATGTAGGTAGCTATCTGTATATGAATATATTCGACTTTTCTGCCACTTAGATAACTCTCAGTATATGGACATGTTGGACTCCTCAGCCATGTAGCCAGCACTCTGTGTATGAACATGTTAGACTCATCTGCCTTGTAACTAGCCCTCTAAATATACACATGTTGGACTCATGTGCCATGTATCTAACTCTCAGTATATGGACATGTTAAACTCATCTGTCATGTATAGCTAGTACTCTGTATATGAACATGTAGGACTACTCTGCCTTGTAGCTAGCTCTCAGTATATGGACACGTTGATCTCATCTGCTATGTAGCTAGAACTCTGTATATTGAAATGTTGTACTACTCTGCCATATAGCTAACTCTCTGAATATGGACACGTTGGACTCATCTGCCATGAAGCTAGAACTCTGTTTATGGAAATGTTGCACTACCCTGCCATGTAGCTAGCTCTCTGTATATGGACATTTTGGACTCATCTGCCATGTAGCTAGCTCTCTGTACATGTATACATTGGACTGATCTGCCATTTAGGTAGCTCTCTGTATATGAAGATATTGGACTTGTCTGCAATGTAGCTAGCTCTCTGTATATGGACATGTTGGACTCATCTCCCTTGTAGCTAGTCCTCTATATATACACATGTTGGACTCATCTTCCATATAGTTAACTCTCAGTATATAGACATGTTGTACTCATCTGCCATGCAGCTATTCCTCTTTATATGGACATGTTGGACTACTCTGCCATGTGGCTAGCTCTCAGTATATGGACCCGTTGGACTCATGTGCTTTGTAGCTTGAACTCTGTATATGTAAATGTTGCAGCAATATGCCATATAGCTAGCTCTCTGTATATGGACATATTTGCCTCGTCTGCCATGTAGCTAGCTCTCTGTACATGGATATGTTGGACTGATCTGCCATTTAGGTAGCTCTCTGTGTATGAAGATATTGGACTTGTCTGCCATGTAGCTACCTCTCTATATATGGACATGTTGGACTCATCAGCCATATAGCCAACCCTCTCTGTATGAACATGTTGTACTCATCTGCCTTGTAGCTTTTCCTCTAAACATACACATGTTGGATTCACCTGCCATGCAGCTAACTCTCAGTATTTGGACATGTTGGACTCATCTGCCATGTAGCTAGTACTCTGTATATGGATATGTCAGACTACTCTGTCATGTAGCTAGCTCTCAGTATGTGGACACTTGGATTCATCTGTCATGTAGCTCGAACTCTGTATATGGAAATGTTGCACTACTCTCTGATGTAGCTAGCTCTCAGTATATGGACACATTGGACTCATCTGCCATGTACATAGAACTCTTTATATGGTAATGTTGCACTACTCTACCATGTAGCTAGCTCTCTGTATATGTACACGTTTAACACGTCTGCCATGTAGCTAGAATTCAGTATATGGAAATGTTACACTACTCTGCCATGTAGCTAGTTCACTGAATATGGACATTTTCGTCTTGTCTGCCATGTAGCTAAACGTTGGACTGATCTGTCATTTATGTAGCTTTCTGTATATGAAGATATTGGACTTTTCTGCCATGTAGCTAGCTCTCTGTACATGGATATGTTGGACTGATCTGCCATTTAGGTAGTTCTCTTTATAAGAAGATATTGGACTTGTCTGTCATGTAGCTACCTCTCTATATATGGACATGTTGGACTCATCAACCATACAGCCAAAACTCTCTGTAAGAACATATTGGACTCATCTGCCTTGTAGCTTGCCCTCTAAATATACACATGTTGGATTCACCTACCATGCAGCTAACTCTCATTATATGAACATGGTGGACTCATCTGCCATGTAGCTCGAACTCTGTATATGGAAATCCTTCACTTCTCTGCCATGTAGCTAGCTCTCATTATGTGGAAACGTTGGACTCATCTGCCATGTAGCTAGAATTCTTTATATGGTAATGTTGCACTACTCTGCCATGGAGCTAGCTCTCTGTATGTGGACACACTGGACATGTCTGCCATGTAGCTAGAACTCAGTATATGGACATGTTGCACTACTCTGCCATGTAGCTAGCTCACTGTATATGGACGTTTTTGACTCGTCTGCCATGTAGCTAAATGTTGGACTGATCTGCCAATTAGGTAGCTCTCTGTATATGAAGATATTGGACTTGTATGCCATGTATTTAGCTCTATGTATATGGACACGTTGGACTCATCAGCCATGTAGCGAACTCCCCGTGCATGGATATGTTGGACTGATCTGTCAAGTAGGTATCTCTCTCTATATGAACATGTTGAACTCATCTGCCTTGTAGCTATTCCTCTATACATACACATGTTGAACTCATCTGCCATGTAGCTAACTCTCAGTATATGGACATGTTGGACTTATCTGCCATGTAGCTAATACTTGGAGTATGGACATGTTGGACTACTCTGCTATAAAGCTAGTTCTCAGTAAATGGACACCTTGGACTAATTTGCCATGTAGCTAGAACTCTGTATAGGGAAATGTTGCACTACTTTGTGTTGTAGCTAGCTCTCTGTATATGGACATTTTGGCCTCGTCTGCCACATAGCTAGCTATCTGTGCATAGATATGTTAGACTGATCTGCCATGTAGGTAGCTCTCTATATATGAACATATTGGACTTGTCTGCCATGTAGCTAGCTCTCAGTATATGGACATGTGGGACTCATAGGCCATGTAGCAAGGTCTCTCTGAATTAACATGTTGGACTCATCTGCCTTGTAGTTAGTCTTCTATATATCCACATGTTGGACTCCTCTGACATATAGCTAAATCTCAGCAAATGGACATGTTGGACTGATCTGCCATGTAGCTAGAACTCTGTATATGGAAATGTTGCAGCAATCTGCCATGTAGGTAGCTCTCGGTATATGGACATGTTGGACATGTCTGCCATGTAGCTAGCTCTCTGTACATGGATACATTGGACTGATCTGCCATTCATGTAGCTCTCTGAGTATGAAGATATTGGACTTGTCTGCCATGTAGCTACCTCTCTATATATGGACATGTTGGACTCATCAGCCATGTAGCCAACTCTGTCTGTACGAACATGTTGGTCTCATCTACCTTGTAGCTAGGCCTCTAAATATACCCATGTTGGATTCATCTGCATGTAGTTAATTCTCAGTATATGGACATGTTGGACTCATCTACCATGTAGCTAATACTCTGTATAAGGATATGTTGGACTACTCTGTCACGTAGCTAGTTCTCAGTATATGGACACGTTATACTCTTCTGTCATGTGGCTCAAACTCTGTATATGGAAATGTTGCACTACACTGTTATGTAGCTAGCTCTCAGTATATGGACACGTTGGAGTCATCTGCCATGTAGCTAGAACTGTTTATATGGTAATGTTGCACTACTCTGCCATGTAGCTAGCTTTCTGTATATGGATACGTTGGACTTGTCTGCCATGTAGCTAGAACTCTGTATATGGAAATGTTGCACTACACTGCCATGTAGCTAGCTCTCTGTATATGGATATTTTGGACTCGTCTGCCACTTAGCTAGTTCTCTGTACATGGATATGTTGGACTTATCTGCCATGTAGGTAGCTCTCTGTATATGAACATATTGGACTTGTCTGCCATGTAGCAAGCTCTCTGTATATGGACATGCTGGACTCATCAGCCTTGTAGCCATCTCTCTCTGTATGAACATGTTGGACTCATCTGCCTTGTAGCTATTCCTCTATATATACACGTGTCAGAGTCATCTGACATGTAGAAAACTCTCAGTATATGGACATGTTGGACTCATCTACCATATAGCTAGTACTCTGTATATGGTCATGGTGGTCTACTCAACCATGTAGCTAGATCTCAGTATAGGGACACATTGGACTCATCTGACATGTAGTTAGAACTCTGTATATGGAGATGTTGCACTACTCTGCCATGTAGCTAGCTCTCTGTATATGGATATGTTGGACTGAGCTGCCATGTAGGTACCTCTCTGTATATGAACATATTGGACTTCTCTGCCATGTAGCTAGCTCTGAGTATATGGACCTGTTGGACTCATCAGCCATGTAGCCAACTCTCTGTTTATGAACATGATGGACTCACCTGCCTTGTAGCTAGCCCTCTAAATGTACACGTGTCGGTCTCATCTGCCATGTAGCTAACCCTCAGTATATGGACATGTTGGACTCATCTTACATGTAGCTAGAACTCTGTATATGGAAATGTGGCACTTCTCTGCCATGTAGCTATTTCTCTGTATATGGACATTTATGACTCATATTCCATGTAGCTATCTCTCTGGCATGGATATGTTGGACTGCTCTGCCATGTAGATAGCTCTGTGTATATGAACATATTCGACTTGTCTGCCATGTAGGTTACTCTCAGTATATGGACATGTTGGACTTGTCATCCATATAGCCAGATATCTCTGTATGAACATGTTGGACTCATCTGCCTTGTAGCTAGCCCTCTAAATATACACATGTTGGACTCATCTGCCATGTAACTAACTCTCACTATATAGGCATGTTGGACTCACAAGCCATCTAGCCAGCTCTCTGTGTATGAACACGTTGGACTCATCTGCCTTGTAGCTAGTCCTCTATATACACACATTTTGAACTCATCTGCCATGCAGCTAACTCTCAGTATATGGACATGTTGGATTCATCAGCCATGTTGCCAGCTCTCTGTGTATGAACATGTTAGACTCATCTTCTATGTAGCTAGCCCTTTAAATATACACATGTTGGACTCATCTGCCAAGTAGCTAATTCTCAGTATATGGACATGTTGGACTACTCTGCCATGTAGCTAGCTCTCAGTATATGGACAAGTTGGAATCATCTGCCATGTAGCTATACCTCTATATACAAAAATGTTGCACTACATTCCCATGTAGATAACTCTGTATATGGAAATATTGCTCTACTCTGCCATGTAGCTAGATTTCTGTATTGGGGTTGTCTGCCATGTAGCTAGCTCTCAGTATATGGACATGTTGGATTCATCAACCATGTTGTCACTCACTGTGTATGAACATGTTGGACTCATCTACTTTGTAGCTAGCCCTTTAAATATACACATGTTGGACTCATCTACCATATAGCTAGTACTCTGTATATGGTCATGGTGGTCTACTCAAACATGTAGCTAGATCTCAGTATAGGGACACATTGGACTCATCTGACATGTAGTTAGAACTCTGTATATGGAGATGTTGCACTACTCTGCCATGTATCTAGCTCTCTGTATATGGATATTTTGGACTCATCTGTCAAGTAGCTAGCTCTCTGTACATGGATATGTTGGACTGATCTGCCATGTTGTTAGCTCTCTGTATATTAACATATTGGGCTTGTCTGCAATGTAGCTAGCTCTCAGTATATGGACATATTGGATTCATGAGCCATGTAGCCAGCTCTTTCTGTATGAACATGTTGGAATCATCAACCTTATAGTTAGCCCTCTATTTGTACACATGTTGGACTCATCTGCCATGTAGCTCGTACTCTGTATATGGACATCTTGGACTACTCTGCCATGTAGCTAGCTCTCTGTATGTGGACACAATGGCCTCATCTGCCATGTAGATTAAACTCGGTATGTGGACATGTTTCACTATTCTGCCATGTAGCTAGCTCTCTGTATGTGGACATTTTGGACTCATCTGCCAAGTAGCGAGCTCTCTGTACATAGATATGTTGGATTGATCTGCTATGTAGTTAGCTCTCTGTATATGAAAATATTGGACTTGTCTGCCATGTAGCTGGCCTCAAAATATACACATGTTGGACGCATCTGCCACGTCGGTAACTCTCAGGATGTGGACATGTTGGCCTCATCTGCCATGTAGCTAGCTCTCAGTATATGGACACGTTGGACTTATATGCCATGTAGCTAGAACTCTGTGCATGGAATTGTTGCACTATTCTGCCATGTAGCTAGCTCTCTGAATATGGACATGTTGGACTCTTCTGCCATATACCTAAAACTCTGTATATGGAAATGTTGTACTACTCTGCCATGTAGCTAGCTCTCTGTATATAGGCATTTTGGACTCGTCTACCATGTAGCTAGCTCTCTGTACATGGATATGTTGGACTGATCGGCCATGTAGGTAGCTCTCTGTATATGAACATATTGGACTTGTCTGCCTTGTAGCTAGATCTCAGTATATGTACATGTTGGACTCATGAGCCATGTAGCCAGCTCTCTGTGTATGAACATGTTGGACTCATCTGTCTTATAGCTAACTCTCAGTATATGGACATGTTGGACTCATCGGCCGTGTAGCTAGTACTCTGTAAATGGACATGTTGGACTACTCTGCCATGTAGCTATCTCTCAGAATATGGACACGTTGGACTCATCTGCCATGCAGCTAGGACTCTGTATATTGAAATGTTGCACTACTCTGCCATGTAGCTAGCTCTCTTTATATGGACTTTGGACTCATCTACCTTGTACCTAGAACTCTGTATATGGACATGTTCCACTACTCTGCCATGTAGCTAGCTCTCTGTGTGTAGACACGTTGACTCATCTGCCATGTAGCTACAACTCTATATATGAAAATGTTCCACTACACTGCCATGTAGCTAGCTCTCTGTATATGGACATTTTGGACTCATGTGCCATGTAGTTAGCTCTCTGTACATGGATGTGTTGGACTGATCTGATATGTAGGTAGCTCTCTGTATATGAAAATATTGGACTTCTCTGCCATGTAGATAGCCCTGTAAATATACCCATGTTGGTCTCATCTGCTACATAGCTAACTCTCAGTATATGGACATGTTGGAGTCATCTGCCTTGTAGCCATCTCTCTGTGTATGAACTTGTTGGACTCATCTGCTTATAGCTAGCCCTCTAAATATACACATGTTGGACTCATGTGCCATGTAGCTAGCTCTCAGTATATGGACATAATGGACTCATCTGGCATGTAGCTCATATTCTGTATATGGACATGTTGGACTACTCTACCATGTAGCTATCTCTCAGTATATGGATACATTGGACTCATCTTCCATGTAGCTAGATCTCTATATATGGACATGTTTCACTACTCTGCCTTGTAGCTAGCTCTCTGTATATGGACATGTTGGACTCATCTGCCATGTAGCCAGAATTTTGTATAGGGAATTGGTGCACTACTCTGCCGTATAGTTAGTTATCTGTATATGGACATTTTGGATTTATCTGTCATGTAGCTAGCTCTCTGTACTTGGATATATTGGACTGATCTGCTATGTAGTTAGCTCTCTGTATATGAAGATATTGGACTTGTCTGCCATATATTAGCTCTCAGTATATGGACATGTTGGATTCATCTGCCATATAACCATCTCTCTGTGCATGAACATGTTGGACTCATCTGCCATGTAGCTAACTCTCAGCATATGGACATGTTGGACTCATCTGCCATGTAGATAGTACTCTGTATATGGACATGTTGGACTACTCTGCCATGTATCTAGCTCTAAGTATATGGACACTTTGGAATCATCTGCCATGAAGCTAGAACTCTGTATATGGAATGATGCACTACTCTGCCATGTAGCTAGCTCTCTATGTATGGACACGTTGGCCTCATCTTCTATGTAGCTAGAACTCGGGATATGGACATGCTGCACTACTCTTCCATGTAGCTAACTCTCTGTATGTGGATATTTTGGACTCGTCTGCCATGTAGCTACCTCTCTGTACATGGATATGTTGGACTGATCTGCTATGTAGTTAGCTCTCTGTATATGAAGATATTGGACTTGTCTGCCATGTAGCTAGCCCTCTAAATATACACATGTTGGACTCATCTGCCATGTAGCTAACTCAGTATATGAACATGTTGGCCTCATCTGCCATGTAGCTAGAACTCTGTATATGGAAATGTTGCATTACTCTGCCATGTAACTAGCTCTCTATATAAGGACATTTTAGACCCGTCTGCATTGCAGCTAGCTGTCTGTAAATGGATATGTTGGACTGATCTGCCATGTAGGTAGCTCTCTTTATATGAATATATTGGAATTTTCTGCCATTTAGCTAGCTCTCAGTATATGGACACATTGGACTCATCTGCCATGTAGCTAGAACTCTGTATATGGAAATGTTGCACTTCTCTGCCATGTAGCTTGCTCTCTGTTTATGGACACGTTGGACTCTTCAGCCATGTTGCTACAACTCTGTATATGTAAATGTTGCACTACTCTGCCATGTAACTAGCTCTCTATATAAGGATATTTTAGACTCTTCTGCCATGTAGCTAGCTCTCTGTAAATGGATATGTTGGACTGATCTGCAATGTAGGTAGCTGTCTTTATATGAACAGATTGGACTTTTCTACCATTTAGCTACCTCTCAAGTATATGGACACGTTGGACTCATCTCCCATGTAGCTAGAACTCTGTATATGGAAATGATGCACTACTCTGACATGTAGCTAGCTCTCTGTATGTGGACATTTTGGACTCGTTTGCCATGTAGCTAGCTCTCTGTACATGGATATGTTGGACTGATCTGCTATGTAGTTAGCTCTCTGTATATGAAGATATTGGACTTTGTCTGCCATGTAGCTAGCCCTCTAAATATACACATGTTGGACTCATCTGCCACATAGGTAACTCTCAGTATATGGTCATGTTGGACATATCATCCATGTAGCAAGCTCTCTGTGTATGAACATGTTTGAATCATCTGCATTGTAGCTAGCCCTCTAAATATACACATGTTGGACTCATCTGCCTTGTAGCTAGCTTTCTGTATGTGGACATTTTGGAATCGCCTGCCATGTAGCTAGCTCTTTGTACATGGATAGGTTGGACTGATTTGTCATGTAGGTAGCTCTCTGTATATGAACATATTGGAATTGTCTGCCATGTAGCTAGCTCTCAGTATATGGACATGTTGGATTCATCAGCCATGTAGCCAGTTCTATGTGTATGAACATGTTGGACTCATATACTCTGTAGGTAGTCCTCTATATAAAAACATATTGGACTCATCTGCCATGAAGCTAGCTCTCAGTATATGGACATGCTGGCCTCATCTGCCATGTAGCTAGTAGTCTGTATATGGACAAGTTGAACTACTATGCCATGTAGCTAGCTCTCAGTATATGGACACGTTGGACTCATCTGCCATGTAGCTAGAACTCTTTATATTGAATTGATGCACTACTTTGCCATGTTGCTAGCTCTCTGTATATGGACATGTTGGACTCTTCTGCCATGTACCTAGAACTCTGCATATGGAAATGTTGCACTAGCCTGCCATGTAGCTAGTTCTCTGTATTTGGATATTTTTGATTCGTCTGCCATGTAGCTAGCTCTCTGTACATGGATATGTTGGACTGATCTGCATTGTAGTTAGCTCTCTGTATACGAACATATTGACTTTGTCTGCCATGTAGCTAGCTCTCAGTATATGGACATGTGGGATTCATCAACCATGTAGCCAACTCTCTGTGAATGAACATGTTGGACTCATCTGCCTTCTAGCTAGCCCTTTAAATATACACAAGTTGTATTCATCTACCATGTAGCTAACTCTCAGTATAAGGACATGTTGTACTCATCTGCCATGTAGCTAACTCTCAGCATATGGTCATGTTGGACTCATTTGCCATGTAGCCAGCTCTCTGAGTATGAACTTGTTTGACTGATCTTCCTTGTAACTAGCCCTCTAAATATACACATGTTGGACTAATCTGCCATGTAGCTAGCTCTCTGGATATGGACATTTTGGACTCATCTGTCATGTAGTTAGTTCTCTGCACATGGATATGTTGTACTGACCTGCCATGTAG
>NW_006408791.1:2242607-2243174 GCF_000296735.1 Chrysochloris asiatica | reverse complement strand
TATTGGACTTGTCTGCCATGTAGCTAGCTCTCAGTATATGGACATGTTGGATTCATCAGCCATGTAGCCAGCTCTCTGTGTATGAACATGTTGGACTCATCGGCCTTGTAGCTATGCTCTTAATATACACATGTTGGACTCATCTGCCATGGAGCTAGTACTCTGTATATGGGCATATTGGACTACTCTACCATATAGCTAGTTCTCAGTATACGGACATGTTGGAATCATCAGCCATGTAGCTAGAAGTCTGTATAGGGAAATGATGCACTACTCTGCCATGTAGCTAGCTCTCTTATATGGACACGTTGGCGTCATCTGCCATGTAGATTGTTGTCAGGTGCCATCGAGTCGGAACTGATTCATAGCGACCCCATGCACAGCAGAATGAAACAATGTCCAATACTGGGCCAACCTCAATACCGCTGCCACACTTGAGTCCATCAATGAGCCACCTGGCTGATCCATCTCATTGGGGGTCTTCCTCTTTTTCTCTGACCCTCCACCCTACCCAGCATGACATCCCTCTCCAACGATTGTTTCCTCCGGACAATATGTCCAAAGTAG
>NW_006408791.1:2227983-2231246 GCF_000296735.1 Chrysochloris asiatica | reverse complement strand
CATATACTGACAGTTAGCTACATGGCACATGAGTCCAACATGTTTACATTTATAGGGTTAACTACAGACGAGTCCAAAATGTCCATATTCAGAGAGCTAGCTACATGGTAGAGTAGTGCAACATTTCCATATACAGAGTTCTAGCTGCATGGCATATGAGCCCAAAGTGTCCATATACTGAGAGCTAGCTACATGGCAGAGTAAGCCAACATGTCCATATACAGAGTACTAGCTGCATGGCAGATGCGTCCAACATATCCATAGAGTGAGAGTTAGCTACATGGCAGATGAGTCCAACATGTGTATATATAGAAGACTAGCTATAAGGCAGATGAGTCCAATTTGTCCATACACAGAGAGCTGGCTACATGGTAGAGTTGTGCAACATTTCCATATACAGAGTTCTAGCTCAATGTCAGATGAGTCGAAAGTGTCCATATACTGAGAGCTGGCTACATGGCAGATGAGTCCTACATTTCCATATGCAGAGTACTAGCTACATGGCAGATGAGTCCAACATGTCCATATACTGAGAGTTAGCTACAAGGCAGATGACTCCAACATGTTCCAACAGAGAGAGCAGGCTACATGGCTGATGAGTTCAACGTGTCCGTATACAGAGAGCTAGCTACTTGGCAGACAAGTCCAATATGTTCATATACAGAGAGCTACCTACATGGCAGATCAGTTCAACATATCCATGCACAGAGAGCTAGCTACATGGCAGAAGAGTACAAAATGTTCATATACAGAGAGCTAGCTACATGACAGAGTAGTGCACCATTTCTATATACAGAGTTCTAGCTACATGGCAGATGGGCTCAAAGTGTCCATATACTGAGAGCTAGCTACATGGCAGAGTAGTCCAACATGTCTATACACAGAGTACTAGCTCCATGGCAGATGAGTCCAACATGTCCATATACTTAGAGTTAGCTCCATGGCAGATGAGTCCAACATGTGTATATATAGAAGACTAGCTACAAGGCAGATAAGTCCATCATTTTCATGTACAGAGAGCTAGCTTCATGGCAGACGAATCCAAAATGTACATATACAGAGAGCTAGCTACATGCTAGTGTTGTGCAACATTTACATATATAGAGTTCTAGCTACATGACAAATGAGTCCAACGTGTCCATATACTGAGAGGTAGCTGCATGGCAGAGTAGTCCAACTTGTCCATATACAGAGTACTAGCTGCATGGCAGATAATTCCAACATGTCCATATACTAAGAGTTAGCTACATGGCACATGATTCCAACTTGTGTGTATTTAGTAAAGTAGCTACAAGGCAGATGAATCCAACATGTTCATACAGAGAAAGCTGGCTACATGTCTGATGAGTCCAACATGTCCACATAATGAGTGCTAGCTACATGGCAGACAAGTCCAATATGTTCATATACAGAGAGCTACGTACAAGGTACAACAGTCCAACATCTCCATGCACAGAGAGGTAGCTTCATGGCAGAAGAGTCCAAAATGTGCATATACAGAGAGCTAGCTAAATGGCAGAGTAATGCAACATTTCCGTATACAGAGTTCTAGCTACATGGCAGATGCGTCCAATGTGTCCATATACTGAGAGCTAGCTACGTGGCAGAGTAGTCCATAATGTCCATATACAAAGTATTAGCTACATGGCAGATGAGTCCAACATGGTCATACAGAGTTAGCTGGCTGCATGACTGATGAGTCCAACATGTCCATATACAGAGAGCTGGCTGCATGGCTGACAAGTCTAATATGTTCATATACAGAGAGCTATGTACCTCACAGATCAGGCCAAAATATCCAAGCAAAGAGAGCTAGCTACATGACAGACGAGTCCAAAATGTCCATATACAGAAAGCTAGCTACATGGCAGTGTATTGCAAAATTTCCACATACAGAGTTCTAGCAACATGGCAAATGAGTCCAACGTGTCCCTATACTGAGAGCTAGCTACATGGAAGAATAATCCAACATGTCCATATACAGAGTACTAGCTACATGGCAGATGATTCCAATAATTCCTTATAGTGAGAGTTACCTACATGACACATGAAGCTAAATGTGTATATTTAGAGGGCTAGCTACAAGGCAGATGAGTCCAACATGTTCATACAGAGAAAGCTGGCTACACGGCTGATTAGTCTAACATGTCCACATACTGAGAGGTATCTACATGGCAGACAAGTCCAATATGTTCATATAGAGAGAGCTAACTACAAGGCTGATCAGTCCATCATATCCATGCATAGAGAGCTAGCTACATGGCAGACAAGTTCAAAATGTCCATATACAGAGAGCTAACTTCATGGGAGAATATTGCAACATTTCCATATACAGAGTTCTAGCTACATGGCAGATGAGTCCAATGTGTCCATATACTGTGAGCTAGCTACATGGCAGAGTAGTCCAACATGTCTATATACAGAGTACTAGCTGGATGTCAGATGAGTCCAACATGTCCATATACTGAGAGTTTGCTACATGGCAGATGAGTCCAACATGTGTATACATAGAGGTCTATCTACAAGACAGATGAATGCAACAGGCTCATACAGAGAGAGTTGGCTACATGGATGATGAGTCCAACATGTCCATATACTGGTAGCTAGCTATATGGTAGACAAGTCTAATATGTTCATATACAGAGAGCTTCCTACATGGCAGATCAGTCCAGCATATCCATGCACAGAGAGCTAGCTACATGTCAGACGAGTCCAAAATGTCCATATACAGAGAGCTAGCTATATGGCAGAGTAGTGCAACATTTCCATATACAGAGTTCTAGCCACATGGCAGATTTGTTCAACATGTCCATATACTAAGAGTTAGCTACGTGGCAGATGAGTGCAACATGCCTATATATAGAAGATTAGGCTGCAACTTTATGAACTTTTTTTTTTTTGAAGCATCAAACTATTGAGGATTTATGCTCATTTTTAACTTCCACCTGCCTGCTCCAGGCTCCTACCCAGGGATGGCCCCGCCCACTGCAGAACTTATCAGGGCCTGAGCAGACCCATTCAAAGGGCTGACGCTCTCAGAGAACTAGAAGGGACATAGGAACCAACATAGTCCATCCCAGGGGTGTCCTCATTGCCACATTAGACAGTACCTTCATGTATATAGGACAAATTGGGGGGATCAAGGCACAGGGAGACAAAGAGAGGCATTTTGTTGTTGTTGTTGTTAAGTGCCGTTGAGTCGGTTCCGACCCATAGCAACCCTGTACAGGGTTTCCGAGGGTGTAAATCTTTATGGGAGTAGA
>NW_006408791.1:2226330-2227532 GCF_000296735.1 Chrysochloris asiatica | reverse complement strand
TAGCTCAACAGCTGCTATTGGAAACCCTATACTGGGTAGCTGTGGGTCATAATCCATCCTACAGCATTTCAACAAGTAGCAAAACTCAGAGGGGCCTGAAACAGAGTAAGAACATTACAGACTAACTGAAGAAGCAGGGAGGGCAGGGCTTGCTGGTGGCTAGGGTGAAGGCATAGTGAAGGTCCCCATCAAAAGTGGCTAGGATGTCCAGGCAGAAAGGAGGCAAGACAGAGCTCCGGGATTCGGACCCACAGAGATAGGAGTGGTTTGGAGGCTTGGAGGCTTGTAACCTGTAGAATTTGGAGTGGAGGTAGGAGGTCGAGTACCCTTGAGTCCGCTGACTGGGCTCGGCGGCCTGGGCCCACATCCTGTGCTAGACAGAGTGGCTGGACTAAATAGGGGCCACAAAGACGCTGTGGAAACACACCGCAGGAACATTTAGGGGGGGATAAAAAGGTGCATGGTGTGCTTTGCTGATTTTGGGTGGCTCCGATCTTGTTTTTTTTCTTTGGTGTCGGGAGTGGGTGCGCTCATGGTTTGCCCACACACATCTGGGTGAGTGGAGGTGGGGGCTTAGCCGAGTGGCCAGGACCCGCCCCCACTGCTGGCACTTTCCTCTGCCAGGAGCTTACACACCCAGGCCAGGCTGAGAGGCGGATTTGGTCTGCCTTTCTTCACTGGTTTGAGAGGGAGCCTAGCGTAGTGCTGTGGGTTGAGATGCTGCACTGCAAATTCTTTTGAATGACAAGGCCGGTGGGACAGAGCCGGTGGTTCATGCTCACCAGCCACTCATTGGAAACCTTATACAGGAGACATGGATGTGTGTCCTATTTGGTTGGCTTCCATTCACTGGTTTGAGAGGCGTCCCATTGTAGCGCCGGGGATTGGGGTGCCACTGCAGGGCCTTTTGGTCTGCAGGGTCAGTGGTTCAAGCTCACAGGTTGCTCCTCAGAGGCCATGTGCGGGGGCCGCAGATGCGCGTCGTATGTGGTCTGCATTTTTGTTTTCACTGGTTTGAGAGGAGTCCAGCACAGCACTGTGGGCTGAGATGATGCACTGCAGGGCCTTTTGAGCTGCAGGGTCAGTGGTTCGTGCCCACCAACTGCTCCTCAGAGACCCTATACAGGGTCGCTACGGGTTGGAATTGACTAGACAGCACCTAACAGCAAGGAGAGAGGGCAGAAGTGACTGAAAGAGAGTTA
>NW_006408791.1:2210432-2219197 GCF_000296735.1 Chrysochloris asiatica | reverse complement strand
GAGAAGAGCCGAGAGCGGGATACTACCCAGAGAAACAGAGATGCCTGAGATGGAGGTAGAGATGATGACGCAGAGTGATGAAGCGACTGGAGACGTTGGACCTAGAGAGGGAAAGGGACTGTGGGCCGAAAACTGGGGGGGGAGGAGGAGGAAGTGTAGGGAGAGGGTTTCTGGGATATACCCTTTGGGTGGTTGATGATACGTGGAGGGGATTGGAACCATGGCAATGAGATGAACTCATCTGTCACGTAGCCAGCTCTCTCTGTATGAATATGTTGGACTCATCTGCCTTGTAGCTAGTCCTCTATATATACACATGTTGGACTCATCTGCCATATAGCTAACTCTCAGAATTTGGACATGTTAGACTCGTCTGCCATGTAGCTAGCTCTCTGTGCCTGGATATGTTGGACTGATCTGCCATGTAGGTAGCTCTCTGTATATGAACTTATAGGACTTGTTTTCCATGTAGCTAGCTCTCTGTATATGGACATGTTGGAATACTCCGCCATGTAGCTAGCTCTTAGTATATGGACATGTTGGACTCATCTGCAATGTAGCTAGAACTCTGTATATGGAAATGTTGCACTACTCTTCCATGTAGTTAGCTCTCTGTATATGGACATTGTGGACTTCTCTGCTATATTGCTAGCTCTCTGTATATGGATATGTTGGAATGATGTGCCATGTAGGTAACTCTCTGTATATGAACATATTAGCCTTGTCTGCCATGTATCTAGCTCTCTGTATATGGAGATGTTGGTCTCATCAGCCATGCTGCCAGCTCTCTCTGTATGAATATGTTAGACTCATCTGCATTGTAACTAGTTCTCTATATATACACATGTTGGACTCATCTGCCATGTAGCTAACTCTCGTATATGGACATGTTGGACTCATCTGCCATGTAGCTAGTACTCTGTATGTGGAAATGTTGCACTAATCTGCCATGTAACTAGCTCCCTATATATGGACATTTTGGACTCGTCTGCCTTGTAGTTAGCTCTCTGTGCATGCATATGTTAGACTGATCTGCCATGTAGGTAGCTCTCTGTACATGAACATATTGGACTTGTCTGCCATGTAGCTAGCTCTCTGTATATGGATATGTTTGAATACTCTGCCATGTAGATAACTCTCAGTATATGGACACTATGGCCTCATCTGCAATGCAGCTAGAAATCTGTATATGAAATGTTACTCTACTCTGCCAAGTAGTTATCTCTCTGTATAGGAACATTCAAGACTCGCCTGCCATGTATGTAGCTCTCTGAATATGAACATATTGGATTTGTCTGTCATGCTGCTAGCTCTCTGTATATGGACATCTTGGACTCATCAGCCATTTAGCCAGCTCTTTCTGTATGAACATGTTGGACTCATCTGCCTTGTAGCTAGACCTCTATATATACACATGTTGGACTCATCATCCATATAGCTAATTCTCAGAATATGGACATGTGGGACTCGTCTGCCATGTAGCTAGCTCTCTTTGCCTGGATATGTTGGACTGATCTGCCATGAAGGTACCTCTCTGTACATGAACATATTGAACTTGTCTGCCATGAAGGTAGCTCTCTGTATATGGACATGTTGGAATACTATGCCAGGTAGCTAGCTCTCAGTACATGGACATGTTGGACTCATCTGCCATATAGCTAGAACTCTGTATATTTAAATGTTGCACTACTCTGCCATGTTGCTAGCTTTCTGTATATGCACATTTTGGACTCATCTGCCATGTAGCTAGATCTCTGTGTGTGGATATGTTGGACTGATCTGCCATGTGGTTGCTTTCTGTATATGAACATATTGGACTTGTCTGCCATGTAGCTAGCTCTCAGTACACGTACATGTTGCACTCATCTATCATATAGCCAGCCAACTGTGTATGACTATGTTGGACTCATCTGCCTTGTAGCTAGTCCTCTATATATATACATGTTGAACTCATCTGCCATGTAGATAACTCTAAGTATATGAACATGTTGGACTCATCTGCCATGTAGCTAGAACTCTGTATATGGAAATGTTGCACTACTCTGCTATGTAGCTAGCTCTCTGTATATGAACATTTTGGAATCGTCAGCCATGTAGCTAGCTCTCTGTGCATGGATATGTTGGACTGATCTGCCATGTAGTTAGCTCTCTGTATAAGAACATACTGGACTGGTCTGCAATGTAGCTAGCTCTTTGTATATGGACATGTTGGAATACTCTGCCATGATAGTAGCTCTCTGTATATGGACACGTTGTACTCATCTGCCATTTAGCTAGAACTCTGTATTTGGAAATGTTGCACTACTCTGCCATGCTCTCTGTTTATGGACATTTTGGTCTCATCTGCCATGTAGCTAGCTCTCTGTGCATAGATATATTGGACTGATCTGCCATGTAGGTAGCTCTCTGTTTATGAACATATTGGACTCATCTGCCATGTAGCTAGCTCTCTGTATATGTACATTTTGGAATCATCAGCCATGTAGCCAGCTTTCTGTGCATGAACATGTTGGACTCATCTGCCATGTAGCTAGAACTCTGTATAAGGAAATGTTGCACTACTCTGATCATAGCTAGCCCTCTGTATATGCACATTTTGTACTAGTCTGCCATGTAACTAGATCTCTGTGCATGGATATGTTGGACTGATGTTCCATGTAGCAGCTCTCTGTATATGAACATATTGGACTTGTCTGCTATGTAGCTAGCTCTCTGTATATGTACATGTTTCACTCATCAGCCATGTAGCCAGCTCTTTCTGTATTAGCATGTTGAACATATTTACATTTTAGCTAGTTCTCTATATATACACATGTTGGACTCATCTGCCATGTAGCTAGTACTCTGTATCTGGACATAACATCCTTAATGAAACGTTCTCACGAATGTAATACAAGTTTTGTTTTCATTCCTATATGTGAAATAGCTTTCCTAAATGATTAGATTTTCTCTTTCAAAAGTACTTACTTTTCATTACTTAGCAAACAAATTTATTGAGGCTGTATTTTGCAAATGGATAGTTTTCCTATAAGTCATCCAAAAGAAAGTGTTTACAACTTCGTGGTGTGCAGCACAATTAAGGTTGTTAGCCTTCTCTCTAAGAAAGCTACTGATTTCACCTTATAATTGAATTTCTTTTTGTGAAACTGACAACTGGATTCCTACAAAAAGCATATGAAATGGTCTTTCAAAAGAGAAAAGAAGCTTTAATGGATAGATTCATGATAACACGAAGAAACTGGCAAATGTGTGCTTTCATAAATGTCTGAAAGGTTCCTTGGGCTACAAAACTCTCTAACACGTGAGTGTGTTCTATCGTGCCAGTACGGCAAGAAAGTAGTTTCCTAGATCATGACATTATTAAGGAAATGTTCTTAATAGTGTAATATAAGTTGTGTTTTCATTCCTACACGTGAAATAGCTTCCCCAATTGATTCTTTGTCTCTTTCAACAGTCCTTAATATTCATTACTTAACAAGCAAATTCATGGAGGCTGTATTTTTCAAACAGATAGTTTTCCTGTAAGTCACCCAAAAGACAGTATTTACAGATTCCTGGTGTGCAGCACAATTAAGGTTGTTAGCCTTCTCTCTAAGAAGGCTACTGATTTCACTTTACAATTGAATTGTTTTTGTGAAAGTGAAAGCCCTCTTCCTACAAAAAGTGTATGAAGTGGTCTTTTGAAAGAGATAAGAAGCTTTTAATGGATAGATTCATGAAAACACGAAGAAATTGGCAAATGTGAGCTTTCAAAAACATCTAAAAGGTTCCTTGGGCAGCAAAACTCTCTAACACGTGAGTGTGTTCTATCTTGCCAATACAGAAAGAAAATAGTTTCCTAGATCATGACATCCTTAACGAAACGTTCTCCTTAGTGTAATACAAGTCTTGTTTTCAGTCCTATACGTGAAATAGCTTTCCCAAATGATAAGTTTGTCTCTTTCAACATTCTTTATTATACATTACTTAGCAAGCAAATTCATGGAGGCTGTATATTTCAAACACATAGTTTTCCTGTAAGTCAGCCAAAAGACAGTGTTTACAGATTGCTGGTGTGCAGCACAATTAAGGTTGTTAGCCTTCTCTCTAAGAAGGCTACTGATATCACTTTAGAATTGAATTGTTTTTTGTTAAACTGAAATCTTGCTTCCTACGAAAAGTGTATGAAGTGGTCTTTCAAAAGAGATAAGAAGCTTTAAACGGATAGAATCATGATAACATGAAACAACTGGCCAATGTGAGCTTTCAAAAACGTCTAAAAGGTTCCTTGGACAGCAAACCTCTCTAACACGTGAGTGTGTTCTATCTAACCAATACAGCAAAAAAATAGTTTCCTAGATCGTGACATTCTTAAAGAAACTTTATCTTTAGTGTAATACAAGTTTTGCTTTCATTCCTATACTTGAAATAGCTTTCCCAAACTATTCGTTTGCCTCTTTGAACAGCCCTTACTATTCATTACTTAGTAAGCAAAGTCATGGAGGCTGTATTATTCAAACAGATTGCTTTCCTGTAAGTCACCAAATAGACAGTGTTTACAGATTCCTGTTGTGCAGCCCAATAAGGTTGTTAGCCTTCTCTTTAAGAAGGTTACTGATTTTACTTTAGAATTGAATTACTTTTTGTGAAACTGAAAACCGCTTTCTACGAAAAGCGTATGAAGTGGCTTTTCGAAAGAGATAAGAAGCTTTTAGAGGTTAGATTCATTCTAACACGAAGAAACTGGCAAATGTGAGCTTTCAGAAACGTCTAAAAGTTTCCCTGGGCAGCAAAACTCTCTAACACGTGAGTGTGTTCTATCTTGTCAGTACAGCAAGAAAATAGTTTCCTAGATCATGACATCCTTAACGAATCGGTTTCATTATTGTAATACAAGTTTTGTTTTCAGGCCTATACATGAAATAAATTCACAAATGATTTGTTTGTTACTTACAACAGTCGTTACTCTTCATTACTTTGCTAACAAATTCATAGAGGCTGTATTTTTAAAACAGATACTTTTCCCATAGCTCATCCAAAAGAGAGTGTTTACAGATTTCTGGTGTGCAGCACAAATAATGTTGTTAGCCTTCTCTCTAGGAAGGCTATTGATTTCACTTTAGAATTGAATTGCTTTTTGTGAAACTGAAATCTTGCTTCCTCCGAAAAACGTATGAAGTGGTCTTTTGCCGAGAGCCTGCCACGGCATATTTATTTGAGGGTTTTTCTGAAGGCGAGTGTGGACGTCGGCAATAAGGATTACACAGTCATGAGTCATGATAAATTCAAAATCTTATTATTATATGCTTTATTATTATTATTTCTATGCTACTCTACTAGTCTACTTCTCTCATTCTTTACTGTTCTGCTCATTCTTTACTCCCCTGCTCTCCTGCTCATCTCTTCTGCTTCCTTTCTCCCCTCCCCTGCTCCTGTTTTCCTTCTCTCCTCTCCTGCTCCCCTCCTGCTCATCTCTTCTGTTTCTTTACTAGCTTCCCCTCCCTCCATTCTTGTCTTCTTCTACTTTCCTCTACTTACTCTAACCTCTACTTCTTGCCTCTAATTCTTCTTCCACCCATTCTTCTACTTCCCAACTTCTGTTCTTCCTTTCTTCTTCACCCCTTTGTTCTATCTTACAACCCCCTTATATACCATTACAAAAAAAACATTGCTTTCATAGTAATCAATGACATCAAGGTAAAATCTATCTTGGGGCACATTCCTTGTGGCTTATAATTCTTAAATTTACAACAGGGATGAGAAGTTACAGCAAAGACATTATCTCAAGGCATAGGAGACATTCAGGCGCCTTGAAACCTTTTAGTTAAACATTTGTTCATACATAAATCTGTTCTTTACTCTGAGAAGCAAGTTAACCTTCACATATTTCTTAACCTTTGTCTGTTAAGTCTTGTTAATTTTAGTTGTTAGTTGCAATTAGCTCTCCATTAACTTCTTCCATACACTATATGTTTATAGCCTACAAAAACATCACTTATCAGGGAAACTGAAGTTATGAAAAACAACTTCTCTAATTTACTGATCATTAATTTAAGAACATCTAAGTCAGACATTTTATTTAGTATCTGTATATACCCATAGCCTTTATCTAATTGTATTTAGGAATTCTTGTACTCACAACCCTTATTTATGGTCTATTCACGTTTAGGATTCTTTATTGCCTTAAACTAAGGCTACAAGGAAGAATGTTTACAATCACTAAACCTAAGCTGGCAATCATTCAATTGACAAATCCTGTCTCCTAGCAGTCTTAAGAATATTGTTAATATAAGTATTAAAACTACCTAAGACTACAAGTAGAATAAAATGTGGCTAATGTGTGGCTTCTAACTTTTAATAAAAATATACTAAAGTGTAGGAGCTCTGGTAGCGTAGTGGTTACGAATCAGGCTGTGAACCGCAAGGTCAACAGTTCAAAACTACCAGCGGTTCCACGGGAGAAAGATGAGGCGTTCTGCTCCCGTAAAGATTTACAGCCTCGGAAACCCTGTGCAGGGTCGCTATGAGTCAGAACCGACTCCACGGCACTTAACAACAACAACAACAACAAAAGTGTAGGAGAGGCAAAAATCTAAAGTAAAAGGGATACTAATAAAATCATGAATAAATCAGAGAATGATTCAACAAGAGAAAATTTCAACTAGGGGTCTGTGCATAAAAATAATAAAACAACTCTTTGTGGCTCTGCCATCCAAAGAGAAAAAGAAAGAAACAAAGAAAAAGAAAAGAAAAGAAAGTATTTCATTGTTGCTTTGCAAAGACAATTAATTCTTCATGCACAGGTTCCCCCATGTCTCATTTATTTATTTTAATTCCTGGATTAATATGTCTCAATTTATTTATTTTAATTCCTTAATTAATTATGGCCCTGGCCAGTATTTCGAAAGAGATAAGAAGCTTTTAACGGATAGATTAATGATAACACGAAGAAACTGGCAAATGTTTGCTTTCAAAATGTCTAAAATGTTCCTTGGGCAGCAAACTCTCTAACATGTGAGTGTGTTCTATCTTACCAGTACAGGAAAAAAATAGTTTCCTAGATCATGACATCCTGAATGAAACGTTCTCATTAGTGTAATACAAGTTTTGTTTTCATTCTTATATGTGAAATAACTTTCACAAATGATTCGTTAGTCTCTTACAACAGTCCTTGCTATTCATTACTTAGCAAGTAAATTCAGGGAGGCTGTATTTTTCAAACAGATAGTTTTCCTTTAAGTCAACCAAAAGACAGTGTTTACAGATTCCTGGTGTGCAGCACAAATAAAGTTATTAGCCTTCTCTCTAAGAAGGCTACTGATTTCACTTTACAATTGAATGGTTTTTGTGAAACTCAAATATCACTTCTTACGAAGTGTATGAAATGGTCTTTGAAAGAGATAAGAAGTTTTGTTTTGTTTTGTTTTTTAGTTTTATTGTGGATTAAGTGAACGTTACAGGGAAGATCATCAATTTTACATTCAGAAAAATCATACACCTTGTTTAATTACAGTGATTACAATCCCCTCCATGTACCTTCAATTAACAGTATCTCTCTCTATTCACTTTAACTCTTTAAAAAACAACAACAACAACAAACACTCAGGCATATATAATAATTTACACCACCAAAGGGCACATTCTGAAAGTCTGCCTCCTGGCCACTATCACTTAGTCCCTCTCTTCCCATGAATCTAGAGTCCTCAGCTGCTCTCTTGCTCCATGTGCTGAGATAAGAAGGTTTTAAGGGACAGATTCATGATAACACGAAGAAACTGGCAAATGTGTGCTTTTAAAACATCTAAAATGCTCCTTGGACACCAAAAAATATCTAACAGGTTAGTGTGTTCTATCTTACCAGTACAGCAAGAAAATAGTTTCCTAGATCATGACATCCTTAACAAAACGGTTTCATTAGTGTAATACAAGTTTTGTTTTCATTCCTATACATGAAATAAATTCACAAATGATTCGTTTGTTTCTTACAACAGTCCTTACTATTCATTACTTAGCAACCAAATTCATGGAGGCTGTATTTTTCAAACAGATAATTTTCCTATAACTCATCCAAAAGACAGTGTTTACAGATTTCTGGTGTGCAGCACAAATAAGTTTGTTAGCCTTCTCTCTAGGAAGGCTACTGATTTCACTTTAGAATTGAATTGCTTTTTGTGAAACTGAAATCTTGCTTCCTAGTAAAAGCATATGAAGTGGTCTTTCAAAAGGCATAAGAAGCTTTTAACGGATAAATTCATAATAACACGAAGAAACTGTTGAATGTGTGCTTTCAAAACGTCTAAAATGTTCCTTGGGCAGCAAAACTCTCTAACACGTTACTGAGTTCTATCTTACCAGTACAGGAAGAAAATAGTTTCCTAGATCATGACATCCTTAACAAAACGTTCTCCTTAGTGTAATACAAGTTTTGTTTTCATTCCTATAAGTGAAATAGCTTTCCCAAATGATTCGTTTTTCTCTTTCAACAGTCATTACTATTCATTACTTAGCTAGAAAATTCATGGAGGCTGTATTTTTCAAACAGATAGTTTTCCTTTAAGTCACCCATAAGACAGTGTTTACAGAATCCTGGTGTGCAGCCCAATTAAGGTTGTTAGCCTTCTCTCGAAGAAGGATACTGATTTCACTTTAGAATTGAATTGCTTTTTGTGAAACTAAAAATCACTTCCTACAAGAACTTCCAGAGGTTCAAGCTGGATTCAGAAGAGGCCGTGGAACGAGAGATATCATTGCTGATGTCCGATGGATCTTGGCTGAAAGCAGAGAAT
>NW_006408791.1:2179130-2209613 GCF_000296735.1 Chrysochloris asiatica | reverse complement strand
TGCAGCCAGAGTGCTCCTTGGAGGCCAGGATGACTAAGCTTCGTCTCTCATACTATGGACATATTGTCCGGAGGAAACAATCATTGGAGAAGGATGTCATGCTGGGTAAGGTGGAGGGTCAGAGAGAGAGAGGAAGACCCCCAATGAGATGGATCAGCCAGGTGGCATCATTGATAGACTCAAGTGTGGTCACTGTAGTGAGATTGGCCCAGGATCGGGCATTGTTTCGTTCTGCTGTGCATGGGGTCAGTATGGGTCGGTTCCGACTCGATGGCGCCTGACAACAACAACAAACGAAAAGCATATTAAGTGGTTTTTCGAAAGAGATAAAAAGCTTATAAAGGATAGATTCATGATAACACGAAGAAACTGGCAAATGTGAGCTTTCAAAAATGTCTGAAAGGTTCCTTGGGCAGCAAAACTCTCTAACAGGTGAGTGTGTTCTATCTTGCAAGTACAGCAAGAAAAAGGTTTCAAGTACGTGAAATTTGTTTCCCAAATTATTCGATTGTCTCTTTCAACTGTTCTTACAATTTATTTTCTTGCTCTACTGGTTAGCAAATATGAGCTTTCATAAAGGTCTAAAAGGTTCCTTGGGCAGCAAAACTCTCTAACACGTGAATGTGTCCTATCTTACCAGTACAGCAAGTAAATATTTTCATATATCATGACATCCTTAACAAATCGTTCTCATTAGTGTAATACCAGTTTTGTTTTCATTACTATACATGAAATAGCTTTCCCAAATGATTCGTTTGTCTCTTTCAACAGTCCTTACTATTCATTACTTAGCAAGCACATTCATGGAGGCTGTATTTTTCAAACAGATAGTTTTCTTTAAGTCAACCAAAAGACAGTGTTTACAGATTTTCTGGTGTGCAGCACAATTAAGGTTGTTAGCCTTCTCTCTAAGAAGGCTACTGATTTCACTTTAGAATTGAATTTCTTTTTGTTAAACTGAAATCTCGCTTCCCCTGGAAAGCATATGAAGTGGTCTTTCAAAAGAGATAAGAAGCTTTTAATGGATAGATTCATGATAATACAAAGAAACTGGCAAAATGAGCTTTCAAAAACGTGTAAAATGTTCCTTGGGCAGAAAAACTCTCTAACACCTGAGTGTGTTTTATCTTGACAGTACAATAAGAAAATAGTTTCCTAGATCACGACATCCTTAATGAAACGTTTTCATTAGTGTAATACAAATCTTGTTTTCAGTCCTATACGTGAAATAGCTTTCCCAAATGATTTGTTAGTCTCTTTCAACTGTCTTTACTATTCATTACTTAGCAAGCAAATTCATAGAGGCTGTATTTTTCAAAAATATAGTTTTCTTGTAAGTCACCAAAAAGATTTTGTTTACAGATTCCTGGTGTGCAGCACAATTAAGGTTGTTACCCTTCTATCTAAGAAGGCTACTGATTTCACTTTGGAATTGAATTCCTTTTTGTGAAACTGAAATCTCGCTTCCTACGTAAAGTGTATGAAGTAGCTTTCAAAAGAGATAAGAAGCTTTAAACGGATAGAATCATGATAACACGAACAAACTGGCCAATGTGAGCTTTCAAAAACGTCTAAAAGGTTCCTTGGGCAGCAAGCCTCTCTAACACGTGAGTGTGTTCTATCTTGCCAATACAGCAAGAAAATAGTTTCCTAGATCGTGACAGCCTTAGAGAAACGTTATCATTAGTGTAATACAAGTTTTGTTTTCATTCCTATATGTGAAATAGCTTTCCCAAACTATTCGTTTGCCTCTTTGAACAGCCCTTACTATTCATTACTTAGCAAGCAAAGTCATGGAGGCTGTATTATTCAAACAGATTGTTTCCTGTAAGTCACCAAAAAGACAGTGTTTACAGATTCCTGTTGTGCAGCCCAATAAGGTTGTTAGCCTTCTCTCTAAGAAGGCTACTGATTTTACTTTAGAATTGAATTACTTTTTGTGAAACTGAAAACCGCTTTCTACAAAAAGTGAATGAAGTGGCTTTTCGAAAGGTATAAGAAGAGAGGATAGATTCATTCTAACACGAAGAAACTGGCAAATGTGAGCTTTCAGAAACGTCTAAAAGTTTCCTTTGGCAGCAAAACTCTCTAACACGTGAGTGTGTTCTATCTTTCCAGTACAGCAAGAAAATAGTTTCCTAGATCATGACATCCTTAACAAAACGTTCTCCTTAGTGTAATGCAAGTTTTGTTTTCATTCCTATTTGTGAAATAGCTTTTCCAAATGATTTGTTTGTCCCTTTCAACAGTCCTTACTATTCAATACTTAGCAAGCAAATTCATGGAGACTGTATTTTTCAAACAGATAGTTTTCCTTTAAGTCAACCAAAAGACAGTGTTTACAGATTTCTGGTGTGCAGCACAATTAAGGTTGTTAGCCTTCTCTCTAGGAAGGCTACTGATTTCACTTTAGAATTGAATTGCTTTTTGTGAAACTGAAATCTCGCTTCCTACGAAGAGCGTATGAAATGGTCTTTTGAAAGAGGTAAGAAGCTTTTAATGGATAGATTCATGATAACACGAAGAAACTGGCAAATGTGTACTTTCAAAACCATCTAAAATATTCCCTGGGCAGCAAAACTTTCTAACATATGAGTGTGTTCTATCTTTCCAGTACAGCAAGAAAATAGTTTCCTAGATCATGACATCCTAAACGAAACGTTCACCTTAGTTTAATACAAGTTTTGTTTTCATTCCTATACGTGAAGTAGCTTTCCCAAATGATTCGTTTGTCTCTTTCAACTGTCCTTACTATTCATTACTTAGGAAGTAAATTCATGGAGGCTGTATTTTTCAAACAGATAGTTTTCCTGTAAGTCACCCAAAAGACAGTGTTTACAGATTCCTGGTGTTCTGCCCAATTAAGGTTTTTATCCTTCGCTCTCAGAAAGCTAAAGATTTCACTTTAGAGTTGAATTGCTTTTTCTGAAAATGAAATCTCTCTTCCTACAAAAAGTGTAAGAAGTGGTCTTTCAAAAGAGATAAGAAACTTTTAACGGATAGATTCATGATAACACAAAGAAACTGGCAAATGTGAACTTTCAAAAACTTGTAAAAGGTTCCTTTGGCAGCAAAACTCTCTAACATGTGAGTGTGTTCTATCTTGCCAGTACAGCAAGAAAATAGTTTCATAGATCATGACATCCTTAACGAAATATTTTCCTTAGTGTAATACACGTTTTGTTTTCATTCCTATACGTGAAATATGTTTCCCAAATTATTCGATTGTCTCTTTCAACAGTCCTTACTATTCATTTTCTTGCTGTACTGGCAAGCAAATGTGAGCTTTCAAAAACGTCTAAGAGGTTCCTTGGGCAGCAAAACTCTCTAACATGTGAGTGTATTCTGTCTTGCCAGTACAGCAAGAAAATCGTTTCCTTGATTATGACATCCTTAACAAAACATTGTCCTTAGTGTAATGCAAGTATTGTTTTCATTCCTATACGTGAAATACCTTTCCCAAATGATTAATTTGTCTCTTTCAACAGTCCTTATTATTCATTACTTAGCAAGCAAATTCATGGAGGCTATATTTTTCAAACAGATAGTTTTCCTGTAAGTCACCCAACAGACTGTGTTTACAGATTCCTGGTGTGCAGCACAATTAAGGTTGTTAGCCTTCTCTCTAATAAAGCTACTGATTTCACTTTAGAATTGAATTGCCTTTTCTTAAACTGAAATCTAGCTTTATACAAAAAGCATAAGATGTGGTCTTTCAAAAGAGATCAGAAGCTTTTAACAGATAGATTCATGATAACACGAAGAAACCGGCAAATGTGAGCTTTCAAAAACGTCTAAAAGGTTCCTTGGGCAGAAAACTTTCTAACACGTGAGTTGTTCTATCTTGCCAGTACAGCAAGAAAATAGTTTCCTAGATCATGACATCCTTAATGAAAAGTTCTCAATAGTGCAATACAAGTTGTGTTTTCATTCCTATACGTTAAATAGCTATCCCAAATGATTCGTTTGTCTCTTTCAACAGTCCTTACTATTCATTACTTAGCAAGCAAATTCATGGAGCCTGTAGTTTTCAAACAGATAGTTTATCTGTTGTTGTTGTTGTTATTTGCCATGGAGTCGGTTCTGACTCATAGTGACCCTGTACATAGTTACCCTGAAAACTTTATGGGAGCAGAAAGCCTCATCTTTATCCCAAGGAACAGCTGGTAGTTTCGAACTGCTGACCTTGCAGCTCACAGCCCGATTCATAACCACTAAGCTACCAGAGTTCCTGTAAGTCACCCAAAACACAGTGTCTACAGATTCCTGGTGTGCAGTACAATTAAGGTTGTTTGCATTCTCTCTAAGAAGGCTACTGATTTCACTTTAGAATTGAATTGCTTTTTGTGAAACTGAAATCACGCTTCCTACAAAAAGCGTATGAAGTGGTCTTTTGAAAGATACAAGAAGTTTTTAACGGATAGATTCATGATAACACAAAGAAACTGGCAAATGTGAGCTTTCAGAAACGTCTAAAATGTTCCTTGGGCACCAAAACTCTCTAACACGTGAGTGTGTTCTACCTTGAAAGTAAAGCAAGAAAATAGTTTCCTAGATCATGACATCCTTAAAGAAGCGTTCTCCTTAGTGTAATACAAGTTTTATTTTCATTCCTATAGGTTAAATAGCTTTCCCAAATGATTTGTTTGTCTCTTTCAACAGTCCTTACTATTCATTACTTAGCAAGCAAATTCATGGAGGCTGTATTTTTTTCAAGCAGATAGTTTTCCTCTAAGTCACCCAAAAGACAATGTTTACAGATTCCTGGTGTGCATCATAATTAAGGTTGTTAGCCTTCACTCTAAGAAGGCTACTGATTTCACTTTAGAATTGAATTGCTATTTGTAAAACTGAAATCTCGCTTCCTAACAAAAGCGCATCAAGTAGTCTTTCTAAAGAAATAAGAAGCTTTTAACTGATAGATACATGATAACATGAAGAAACTGGCAAATGTGAGCTCTCAAAAACGTCTAAAAGTTTCCTTGGGTAGCAAAACGCTCTAACATGTGAGTGTATTTTATCTTGCAAGTACAGCAAGAAAATAGTTTCCCAGATCATGACTTCCTAAATGAAACGTTCACCTTAGTGTAATACTAGTTTTGTTTTCATTCCTATAGGTGAAATATCTTTCCCAAATGATTCGTTTGACTGTTTCAACTGTCCTTACTTTTCATTACTTAGCAAGCAAATTCATGGCACTGTATTTTTCAAACAGATAGTTTTCCTGTAAGTCACCCAAAAGACAATGTTTACAGATTCCTGGTGTGCAGCACAATTAAGGTTGTTAGCTGTCTCTCTAAGAAGGCTACTGATTTCACTTCAGAATTATATTGTTTTTTATAAATTGATATCTTGCTTCCTACGAAAAGCGTATGAAGTTTAAAAAGAGATAAGAAGCTTTTAACGGATAGATTCATGATAACACAAAGAAACTGGAAAATGTGAGTTTTCAAAAACGTCTAAAAGTTCCTTGGCAGCAAAACTCTCTAACACGTGAGTGTGTTCTATCTTGACAGTACAGCAAGAAAATAGTTTCCTAGATCATGACATCCTTTATGAAACGTTCTCCTTAGTGTAATACAAGTTTTGTTTTCTTTCCTATATGTGAAATAGCTTTCCCAAATGATTCGTTTTCCTATATGTCATCCAAAAGACAGTGTTTACAGATTCCTGGTGTGCAGCACAATTAAGGTTGTTAGCCTTCTCTCTAAGAAGGCTACTGATTTCACTTTAGAATTGAATTGCTTTTAGTGAAACTGAAATCTCGCTTCCTAGATTTTTGTGTGTGAAACTGAAACCCCTCTTGGTACAAAGAGCATAAGAAGGGGTCTTTTGAAAGAGATAGGGAGTTTGTAACTGATAGAATGATGGTGACATCAAGAAACGGGCAAACACAAGCTTTCCAAAACTTCTGAAAGGTTGTTTTGGCAGGAAAACACTCTAAAAGTTTAGTATTTCTATCTTGCCATTACAGCAAGATAATGGTTTCCTAAATCATGACATCCTTAAAGAAACATTCTCTTCAGTGTAATATAAGCTTAAGTTTCATTCCTGTATGTGAAAAAGCTTTCTCTGTTGAATCGTTTGTCTCTTTCAAGTTACCGTACTAGTCATTACTTTGAAAGCAGATTCTAGGAGACTGTATTATTCAAACTGTCAAGACTCCTATAAGTCAACCAAAACATACTTTACAGATTTCAGCCATACAGCACCTTAAGGATTTTGAGTCTTCTCTCTAAGAAGGCTACTGATTTCAATTTAGTATTCAATTCCTTTTTGTGAAACTGAAATCCTGCTTGGTATAAAAAGCATGTGAAGGGGTCTTTTGAAAGACATAAGAAGTTTGTAACTGATAGAATGTTGGTGACATCATGAAACGGGCAAACATGTGTTTTCCATAACTTCTAAAGGTTCTTTGGGCAGGAAAACATTCTATCACGTTAGTTTTTTCTATCTTACCACAACAACAGGAAAATTGTTCCGTAAATCATGACATCCTTAAGAAATGTTCTCATTAGTATAATGAAAGCTTAGGTTTCCTTCCAGTATGTGAAAAAACTGTCCCTATTGAATCGTTTCTGTGTATCAACTGTCATTTCTATTCATTACTTTGAAAGAGATTCTAGGAGACTGTATTTTTCAAAGAGTCAGGATTACTATTAGTCAACCAAAAGACATTGTTTACAGATTCCTGCCGTACAGCAATTTAGGATTGTTAGCCTTCTCTCTAAGAAGGACACTGATTTCAACTTAGGCTTCAATTACTTTTTTTGAAACTGAAATCCCGCTGGCTAGGAAAAGTGTATGAAGATGTCTTTTGAAAGAGATAGGAAGTTTGTAACTGATAGAATGATGGTGACATCAAAAACGGGCAAACACAAGCTTTCCAAAAGTTCTAAAAGGTTCTTTGGGAAGGAAAACACTCTAAAACGTTAGTATTTCTATCTTGACATTATAGCAAGAAAATAGTTTCATAATCATGACTCCCTTAAAGACAGGTTCTCATTAGTGAAATACAAGCTTAGTTTCATTCCTATATGTGTATTATCTTTCCCTGTTGAATTGTTTGTATCTTTCAACTATCCTTACTAGTCATTACTTTGAAAGCAGATTCTAGGAGACTGTATTACTCAAAGAATCAAGATTCCTATAAGTCAACCAAAAGATATTGTTTATAGATTCCTGCCATATAGCACATTTAAGATTGTTAGCCTTCTCTGTAAGAAGGCTAATAATTTCAATTTAGGATTCAATTCCTTTTTGTCAAAATGAACACCTGTTTTGTATGAAAAGCATATGAAGGGGTCTTCTGAAAGCGATAGGAACTTTGTAACTGATAGATTGATGGTGACATCAAGAAACGGGCAAACACAAACTTTCCAAAACTTCTAAAAGGTTCTTTGGTCAGGAAAACACTCTAACACGTTAGTATTTCTATCTTGCCATTACAGCCAGAAAATAGTTTCCTAAATCAAGACATCCTTAAAGAAACATTCTTATTAGTTTAATATAAACTTGTTTCATTCCTACATGTGAAACAGCTTTCTCTGTTGAATCGTTTCTCTCTTTCATGTGACCATAGTAGTCATTGCTTTGAAAGCAGATTCTAGGAAACTGTATTTTTCAAACAATCAAGATTCAGATAAGTCAACCAAAAGACATACTTTACAAATTCCTGCCGTACAGCAAACTAAGGATTGTTAGCCTTCTCTCTAAGAAGGCTACTGATTTCAATTAAGGATTCCAATCCTTTTTGTGAAACTGAAATCCTGCTTGGTAGGAAATGTGTATGAAGGGGTCTTTTGAAAGAGATAGGAACTTTGTAACTGATAGAATGATGGTGACATCAAGAAACGGGCAAACACAAGCTTTCCGAAACTTCTAAAAGGTTCTTTTTGCAGGAAAACACTCTAATACGTTATTACTTCTATCTTGCCATGACAGCAACAAAATAGTTTCTTAAATCATGACATACTTAAAGAAACGTTCTCATTAGTGTAATACAAGATTAGGTTTCATTCATATATGTAAATTAGCTTTCCCTGTAATATTGATTGTATCTTTCAACTGTCCTTACTAGTCATTATTTTGAAAGCAGATTCCAGGAGACTGTATTATTCAGAGTCAACATTCCCAAAAGTCAACCAAAAGATATTGATTGTAGATTCCTGCCATACAGCACATTTAGGATTGTTAGCCTTCTGTCTAAGAAAGCTACTGACTTCAATTTAGGATTCAAATTCTTTTTGTGAAACTGAAAACTTGCTTGGTACAAAAAGAGTATGAAGCGGTCTTTTGAAAGAGATAGGAATTTTGTAACTGATAGAATGATGGTGACATCAAAAATGGGCAAACACAAGCTTTCCAAAACTTCTAGGAACTTTGTAAAAGAAAGAATGATGGTGACATCAAAAACGGGCAAACACAAGCTTTCCAAAACTTCTAGGAACTTTGTAAAAGAAAGAATGATGGTTAAATCAAGAACTGGGCAAACACAAGCTTTCCAAATCTTCTAAAAGGTTCTTTGGGCAGGAAAACACTCTAATATGTTAGTATTTCTATCTTGCCATTATAGCTAGAAAATAGTTTCCTAAATCATGACATCCTTAAAAAATTTTCTCATTAGTGTAATACAACCTTTGGTTTCATTCCTAAATGTGAATTAGCTTTCCCTGTTGAATTGTTTGTATCTTTCAGCTTTCCTTACTAGTCATTACTTTGAAAGCTGATTCTAGGAGACTGTATTAATCAAAGAATCAAGATTCCTAAGAGTCAACCAAAAGACATTGTTTATAGATTTCTGCCATACAACACATTTAAGATTGTTAGCCGTCTGTCTAAGAAGGCTACTGATTTCTATTTAGGATTCAATTCCTTTTTTTTAAACTGAAACACGCATGGTGGGAAAAGCGTATGAAGGGGTCTTTTGAAAGAGATAGGAAGTTTGTAACTGAAAGAATGTTGGTGACATCAAGAAACAGGCAAACACAAGCTTTCCAAAACGTCTAAATGTTCTTTTGGCAGGAAAACACTCTAATACGTTAGTATTTCTATCTTGCCATTACAAACAGAAAATAGTTTTCTAAATCGTGACATCCTTAAAGAAACATTTCCGTTAGTGTAATACAAGCTTAGGATTCATTCTTGTATATGAAAAAAAAATTTCCCTGTTGAATCATTTGAATCTTTAAACTGTCCTTACTAGTCATTACTTTGAAAGCAGCTTCTAGGAGACTATATTATTCAAAGAGTCAAGATTCCTATAAGTTTACCAAAAGATATTGTTTATAGATTCCTGCCGTTCATCACATTTAAGATTGTTAGCCGTCTGTCTAAGAAGGCTACTTATTTCTATTTAGGATTCAATTCCTTTTTGTTAAAGTGAAACACGCATGGTGGGAAAAGCGTATGAAGGGGTCTTTTGAAAGAGATAGGAAGTTTGTAACTGAAAGAATGTTGGTGACATCAAGAAACGGGCAAACACCAGCTTTCCAAAACTTCTAAAAGGTTCTTTTGGCAAGAAAACACATAAATAGTTACTATTTCTATCTTGCAATTACAGGAAGAAAATAGTTTCCTAAGTCATGACGTCCTTAAAGAAACATTCTCATTAGTGTAATACAAGCGTAAGTTACATTCCTGTATGTGAATAAGCTTTCTCTGTTGAATCGCTTGTCTCCTCCAATGACCATACTAGTCATTACTTTGAAAGCTGATTCTAGGAGACTGAATTTTTCAAACAGTCAAGATTTCTATAAGTCAACCAAAAGACATAGTTTACAGATTACTGCCATACAGCACATTAAAGATTGTTAGCCTTCTGTCTAAGAAGTCTAATGATTTCAATTTAGGATTCAATTCCTTTTTGTGAAACTGAAATCGCACTTGGTATGAAAAGTGTATGAAAGGGTCTTTTGAAAGAGATAGGAACTTTGTAACTGGTAGAATGATGGTGACATCAAGAAACGGGCAAAGATATCTTTTCCATAACTTCTAAAAGGTTTTTTGGGCAGGAAAACATTCTATCATGTTAGTTTTTTTCTATATTACCACAACAGCAAGAAAATTGTTTCATAAATCATGACATCCTTAAAGAAATGTTCTCATTAGTATAATACAAGCTTAGGTTACATTCCTGCTGTATGTGAAAAAGCTTTCCCCTTGAATAGTTTATATCTTTAAACTCTCCTTACTAGCTATTACTTTGAAAGCAGCTTCTAGGAGACTGTATCCTTCAAAGAGTCAATATTCCTATTAGTCAACTAAAAGACATTGTTTAAAGAGTCCTGTCATACAGCACATTTAGGATTATTGGCGTTCAATCTAAGAAGGCTACTGCTTTCAATTTAGACTTCAATTTCCTTTTGTGAAAATGAAATCTTGCTTGGTAGGAAAAGCGTATGAAGGTTTTTTTAAAAAGAGATAGGAACTTTGTAACTGATAGAATGATGGTGACATCAAGAAATGGACAAACACAAGCTTTCCAAAACTTCTGAAAAGTTCTTTTGGCAGGAAAACACTCTAATATGTTAGTATTTCTATCTTGCCATTACAGCAAGAAAATAGTTTCCTAAATCATGACATCCTTAAAGAAAGGTTCTCATTAGTGTAATACAAACTTAGGTTTCATTCCTATATGTGAATTAGCTTTCCCTGTTGAATTGTTTGTATCTTTCAACTGTCCTTACTAGTCATTACTTTGAAAGCAGATCCTAAGAGACTGTATTATTCAAACAGTCAAGATAACTATAAGTTATCTTCTGTCTAAGAAGGCTACTGATTTCAATTTAGAATTCAATTCCTTTTTTGTGAAACTGAAATCTCAGTTGGTATGAAAAGCATATGAAGGGGTCTTTTAAAAGACATAGTTAGTGTGTAACTGATAGAATGATGGTGACATTAAGAAACGGGCAAACAGGACTTTTCTAAATCTTCTAAAAGGTTCTTTGGGCATGAAAACATTCTAACACGTTGGTTTTTTTCTATCTTACCACAACAGCAAGAAAATTGTTTCGTAAATCATGACATCCTTAAAGAAATGTTCTCATTAGTATAATACAAGCTTAGCTTACATTCCTGCTGTATGTGAAAAAGCTTTCCGTGTTGAATAGTTTGTATCTTTAAACTCTCCTTACTAGTCATTACTTTGAAAGCAGCTTCTAGGAGACTGTATCATTCAAAGAGTCAAGATTCCTATTAGTCAACCAAAAGACATTGTTTACAGAGACCTGCCGTACAGCACATTTAAGATTATTAGCGTTCTATCTAAGAAGGCTACTGATTTCAATTTAGACTTCAATTTCTTTTTGTGAAAATGAAATCCTGCTTGGTAGGAAAAGCGTATGAAGAGTTTTTTTTAAAGAGATAGGAACTTTGTAACTGATAGAATTATGGTGACATCAAGAAACGGACAAACACAAGCTTTCCAAAACTTCTGAAAAGTTCTTTTGGCAGGAAAACACTCTAATATGTTAGTATTTCTATCTTGCCATTACAGCAAGAAAATAGTTTCCTAAATCATGACATCCTTAAAGAAAGGTTCTCATTAGTGTAATACAAACTTAGGTTTCATTCTTATATGTGAATTAGCTTTCCCTGTTGAATTGTTTGTATCTTTCAACTGTCCTTACTATTCATTACTTTGAAAGCAGATCCTAAGAGACTGTATTATTCAAACAGTCAAGATAACTATAAGTCAATCAAACAACATTGTTTGTAGATTTCTGCCCTACAGCACATTTAGGATTGTGAGCCTTCTGTCTAAGAAGGCTACTGATTTCAATTTAGGATTCAATTCCTTTTTGTGAAACTGAAAACCCTCTTGGTACGAAAAGCGTATGAAGGGGACTTTTGAAAGAGATAGGAACTTTGTAACTGATAGAATGATGTTGAAATCAAGAAACGGGCATGCACCAGCTTTCCAAAACTTCTAAAATGTTCTTTGGGCAGGAAAACACTCTAATACATTAGTATTTCTATCTTGCCATCACAACAAGAAAATAGTTTCCTAAATCAAGACATCATTAAAGAAACGTTCCCATGATTGTAATTCAAGTTTAAGTTTCATTCCTGTATGTAAAAAAGCTTTTTCTGTTGAATCGTTTGTCTCTTTCAAGTGACTGTACTAGTCAATACTTTGAAAGCAGATTCTAGGAGACTGTATTATTCAAACAGTCAAGATTCCTATAAGTCAACCAAAAGACATAGTGTACAGAATCCTGCTGTACAACACCTAAAGGATTGTTTGCCTTCTCTCTAAGAAGGCTACTGATTTCAATTTAGTATTCAATTCCTTTTTGTGAAACTGAAATGTTGCTTGATATGAAAAACGTATGAAGGGGTCGTTTGAAAGAGATAGGAAGTTTGTAACTGATAGAATGATGGTTACATGAAGAAACGGGCAAACACAGACTTTCCAAAACTTCTAAACGGTTCTTTGGGCAGGAAAACACTCTAATACATTAGTATTTCTATCTTGCCATTATAGCAAGAAAATTCTTCCTAAATCATGGCATCCTTAAAGAAACGTTCTCATTAGTGTGATACAAGCTTAGGTTTCATTCCTAAATGTGAATTAGCTTTCCCTGTTGAATTGTTTCTATCTTTCAACTGTTCTTACTAGTCATTTCTTTGAAAGCAGATTCTAAGAGACTGTATTATTCAAACAGTCATGATTCCTATAAGTCAATCAAAAGACATTGTTTACAGATTCCTGCCGTACAGCACATTTAGGATTGCTAGCCTTCTGTCTAAGAAGGCTACTGATTTCAATTTAGGGTTCAATTCCTTTTTGTGAAACTGAAAACCCTCTTGGTAGGAAAAGCGTATGAAGGGGTCTCTTTTAAAAGACATAGAAGGTTTGTAACTGATAGAATGATGGTGACATCAAGAAATGGGCAAACACAAGCTTCCCAAAACTAAAAAGTTCTTTGGGCAGAAAAAAACACTCTAATACATTAGTATTTCTATCTTGCCATTACAACCAGAAAATAATTTCCTAAATCATGACATCCTTAAAGAAATGTTTCCAATGGTGTAATACAAGCTTAGGATTCATTCCTGTACGTGAAAAAAAATTTTCCCTGTTGAATTGTTTGTATCTTTAAACTGTCCTTACTAGTTAATACTTTGAAAGCAGCTTCTAGGAGAATGTATTATTCAAAGAGTCAAGATTCCTATAAGTTAACCAAAAGATATTGTTTATAGATTCCTGCCATACAGCACATTTAAGATTGTTAGCCTTCTCTATAAGAAGGGTACTTATTAGAATTTAGGATTGAATTCCTTTTTGTAAAAATGAAATCCCACTTGGTACAAAAAGCGTATGACGGGGTCTTTTGAAAGAGATAGGAACACTGTAACTGATAGAATGATGGTGACATCAAGAAAAGGGCAATCGGGAGCTTTCCAAAACTTCTAACAGGTTCTTTGGGCACGAAAACACCCCAACTCGTTAGTGTTTTCTATCTGACCAGTACAGCAAGAAAATTGGTTCCTAAATCATGACATCCTTAAAGAAACTATCTCATTAGTGCAATACAAGTGAAGCTTTCATTCCTTTATGTAAATAAATTTCCCTGTTGAATAGTTTGTATCTTTCAACTGTCCTTTCTAGTCATTACTTTGAAAACAGATTCAAGGAGACTGTATTTTTCAAATAGACAAGATTCCTATTGGTCAACCAAAAGACATAGTTTACAAATTCCTGACTTACACCACATTTAGGATTGTTTGCCTTCTCTCTAAGAAGGTTACTGATTTCAATTTAGGATTCAATTCCTTTTTGTAAGACTGAAATCCCGCTTGGTACGAAAAGCTTATGGAAGGGTCTTTTGAAAGAGATAGGAAGTTTTTAACTGATAAAATGGTTGTGACATCAAGAGACGGGCAAACACGGCCTTCCCAAAACTTCTAAACGGTTCTTTGGGCAGGAAAACACTCAAACACATTAGTGTTTTCTATCTTGCCATTACTGCAAAAAAAAAAAATGTTTCCTAAATCATCACATCCTTAAAGAAACGTTCTCATTAGTGTAATACAAGCTTAAATTTCTTTCCTGTATGTGAAAAAGCTTTCCCTGTTGAATCGTTTGTATCTTTAAACTGTCCTTACTAGTTATTGCTTTGAAAGCAGATTCTAGGAGACAGATTCATTTTTGTGAAACTGAAATCCCATTGGCAACGTTGCTCCCTCCCTCTTTAGAGAGATAGATAGGGGGAACTCTGCAAACCCTCTAGCAAAGAGGGGGGCAACTCTACCTCTTTCTATACCTCTTTAGAGAGATAGGAGGAACTGTATATGCACCAATTACCCAGAATTACTTATTGGGCAACAAAGGAAAAAGTAAAGAAGTCAATTGAACTCTGGTCTCCACCTCCTCTTCTTTTTCTATTTGGATAGTGTCTATGTGTAAGAACGTGCTTATTATAAGCCCATTTTTTTCATTTCCTTAAGTCTTTTGTGTTTCTAACTTCCTTTGTGCAGAATTGTATGATTCACAGTTCTTTAGAAGGAGGGTACCACCGTTCCAGGGACAACATTCCAACCATGACAGAGTTTTCTGCCCTGGAGATGATCCCTGTGGAAACGTTGTGGGGCAGTCTTTGTGTCCTACATGACTAGGTGTCAATGTTTGTTTAAAAATTTTTTTTAATTTTTTCGAGATCCTTTTCTCAGTTCTTTATTCCCATGAGTGGCTGGTGGATTCCAGAAGCCCAACTTTAGGTTTTCATCCAAGAGCTTTACCAGTGTACCACCAGTCATTCACACACGTAGATCTTCTCCTGACCTTTCCCATCTGCTCACCCCCACACCTGTATGTTCTCTTTTCTCTTAGACTCCTCCCTCACCTCTCGTTGCCTAATTCCACCCAGACTGCCCTCACCTGGGCTGCTGGGTGGGGCTGAGAGCTCGGTTTCCTGTGGGCGCCAGCTAAGCATGGGAAAGTGCCTACATTGAGCGTCACAGGCACCGACCCAGAGACCCAGCTGCGTGGTGTGGAAGACTGTTGGTCTTCTGCTGCTGCACATGCTGTGCTTTCTGCAAGGTACCATATGCAGGAACCCTGGTGAGGGTATCCTCTCATAGGCTGAACATGCTCATCCCTACTGCAAAGCTGTGTGGAACTTGCCTGGGAGGACGGTGTCCCAGTCCCTGCAACTCCTGGAATGGGAGTACCAGAGGAGTCTCCACACTACTACCCACTGCTACAACCCTCCCTGCTGTTCCCGTGTCCCTTCGTGCACCCCTCTGGGCTTCAATGTCTTTGTACTCCTTCTGAAGTATGAGAAGGGTCAGAGCAGCATCAACAGCTTCACCGCACCCTCCTGTGGCTCTAGGCCGGTAATGTGCACCATAGCGCTCGAGGTTCGGAAACATGGATGGGCTTGGGTGGGTGACGCTGTTCTCCCAATAGGGACTGGCACGGGACACACTGGGCAGCACGGTAGGTTTGTACTACCCCACTGGTGGGTCCTGTAGATCTGGCTGTGGAAGGGTCCCAAAGACTCTCACAGCCACAAGTTGAGGCTACGACAGAGAGATCACTCTGGATCTATTTGGTCTTTTGTCACTCCGTGGTACTTTCAATATTCTCCTCCAACACCACAAATCACATGCATCAATTCTTTTACGGTCTTCTTTATTCACTATCCATCTCTTACGTGCATGTGAGGTTATTGAAAATACTATGGGTTGGATCAGGCATACCTTAGTTCCCAAACTGACATCTTTGCTCTTCAACAATTAAAAAAGGTCTTGTGCAATAGATTTGCCCAATGCAATACATTATTTGATTTATTGACTGCTGTTTCCATGAGTGTTGATGGTTGATCCAAGCAAAATGAAGTGTTTAACTCCCATGTTTTCTCCATTTATATGGCTGTTGTTTATTGATCCAGCGGTTAGGCTGTTTGGTTTCTTTACATTGAGGTGCAAACCATACTGAAAGCTGTGGTTTTTGATATTCATCAATAAGTATTCCAAGTCCTCTTTGCTTTCAGCAAGCAAGGTTGTATCATCTGCATATTGCAGGTTGCTAATGAATCTTCCTCCAATCCTGAAGCCATGTTTTCCTTCATATAATTCATCTTCTTAGATTATTTGCTGAGTATACAGATTGAGTAAATATAGCAAAAGAATACACCCCGGTACATACCTCTCCTGATTTTAAACCATTCGGTGTTCCTTTGTTCAGTTTGAACAACTGCTTCTTGGTCTATGTACAGGTTCCTCATGAGCACAATTAGATGTTCCAGAATACTCATACTTTGCAATGTTGTTCATAGCTTGTCATGATCCACACAATCAAAACCCTTTGTATAGTCTCTAAAGCACAGGTAAACATCTTTGTGATATTCTCTGCTTTCAACCAAGATCTATCTGACATCAGCAATGATATCCATTGTTCCAAAGCTGCTTTTTAATCTTGCTTGAACCTCTGGAAGTTCTCTGTCAATATATGCTTGCAGCCGTTTTTGAATTACCTTTAGTGCAAGTTGACTCATGTGGTATATCAATGATATTTTCTGATAATTTTCACATCCCGTTAGGTCACTTTTCTTTGGAATGGGCACAAATATGGATCTCTTCCAGTCAGGTGGCCAGGTAGCTGTCTTCGAAATTTCTTGGCATAGATGAGTGAGTGCCTTCAGTGCTCAATTCCCAGTGCCTTTTTGCCAATTCCCTCAGTGCACCTTGAACTTCTTCCTTCAGGATCATTGGTTCTTAATCATATTCTATCTGTTGAAAGGGTTGGACATCGACCATTTTCTTTTTGGTATAGTGACTCTGTGTATTCCTTACATCTTCTTTTTATGTCAGAAGAGACTCTGAAACATGCTCTCCAGCATAGAGACTCTAAAGCATATTGAAGAATTGAGGAAGTACAAGAGATGAACAGAAAATGTCAAGGGTCAACTTGAGAAGACAAAGCCAAATATTATAATGAAATGTGAAAAGACCTGGAGTTAGAAAACAAAAAGTGCAGCACACACTCAGCATTTTTCAAGATGAGGGAACTGAAGAAAGACAAAATGCTTTTCATTTGGTGCACCACATTCATTAAAGTGACAGTTTGGCTTTTTAAAGATTTTAAAGAGGTCTTTTGCAGTAGATTTGTTTACTGTCTTGATTGTTTTCACAGTTGTTTATTCCTGATCAACATAAGAGGAAATATTTGATAAAATTCCATTTTTTCTTACCTAGGGGTCAAGGGTCAGTGGCTCAAGGGTTGGGGTCTAGGGTCTAGGGTCTAAGGTCAGGGTTTAGGGTAAGGGTCAGGGTTCAGGTTCAGGTTCAGGGTCTAGGGTCTAGAGTCTAGAGGTTAGGGTCTAGGGATTAGGGCTTAGGGACTAGTGGCTAGTGGTTAGGGGTTAGTGTTGGTGTTGAGGGGTTCAGGGTTTAGTATTTAGGGTTAGGGGTTTGGGGTTAGGGGTTAGTGGTTAAGGCTTAAGGGTTAGGTTTAAGGTTTGGGGTTTGGGATTAGGGTTAGATTAGGGGTAAAGGGTTAGGGTTTTGGATTTGGGGTTAGGGGTTGGGGTTTGGGGTTAGGGGTTAGGGGTTAGGGGCTGGGGTTTGGTGTTTGGGTTTAGGGTTTAGGGTTAAGGGTTAGGGCTAATCATTGTAGGATGGAAAAGGCAGTGTCGTTATAAACTAGAGAAAGAGAATTAAACTAAAAATCAACCCAAGACAGATTCCTATGAAGCAATGATCAGACATTCTTCCACCCTACAACCTTCTTTACCCAATTCTGACAGCAACCATTCCTCCCACAGCACTCCCTGCTTCACATTTGGGTTCAATAATCCATTGCAATGGCCACACAGAACTCACAACACTACTCACAATGATGGGGTTTATTAGGGACATGAACAGGTTCAGTTCAGGATCAAAACCAACTCAGGACACAGAAGTTCTCCAGTCGGGAAAACCTCTTGTCTGTCATACTACAGGCATGCCTCACTCTTGTCTTCAGCCCCTCAGCCATTGACTCCTTGGCCTCTGCCTCAGTTCATGGGCCGAGAGCCCACAGCTACTCTGTCTGTATCTTGCCACTACTTCTGCCATTACCTCTGCTGCCTCCTTTTTTCTAGGTAGAGATCTCACACTGCACTCACAGTCTTCCTTCTTGATATACCTGGAACCCTCCATTCATGCTCCTGAGATGACTCCTTTTAAACCTAACTTTATGGTAAAACTAACCAACCCCAGCCTTAGAGTCCTATAGGCATTACTTCCACGGTCCCACCCAAGTGCTTGATGGGGATTAAGAAGACAGATTGAAAAGCCATTATACAATATTTCAAGTTCCCATACACACCATCATCTTATATTCCATCTACTCCTCTATCCTGATCCAGGGAGACCCCACTGAACACCATCCACAGAAACATGGGTCTTGGAGTTAGATGTTAGATAGACTGTCATCATCACAGACCACACATTTATCTCAGAGAATCTCTATAGAAGGGGTGGTGTGTCTGCTTCAAATTCACTAGAAGAACAAAAGAGAGTTTGTCAGGGCATGCTAATTAACACTAAAATAGATTCTATGTTTGCATTTCTAAAATTATTTTGAATAAACATTGAATTTTGAACCACAGGCAATCTATCATGGTCCCTGGACATCTGCCTGGGTATGAACGCTGCTCAGTGAGTGGGTTTCTAAGTATTCATACTACAAGAGTAAAAAACATATTAATTTTAGGGATCTGAGTGAAGTGAGTGCACCATAAGATAGGTAACGTCAGCACTAGTAATACAACCCTAATACCAAAAATTGTATTTCTATCTCTGATTTGCAGATATGTGGATGTAGTAAGAGTACTGAGACTACTAGAAGATCAAATAGTTACCATACCTTATATTTAGAAAACAAAACACTCTAGGGACAAACATGACTTGCGAGTCCACAGAATCTAGATTCTAAAATGCACTGAGGCTAGAGCATATATTGTTGTTGTTGTTGTTGTTAAGTGTTGTCAAGTCAGTTCCAACTCAATAGCCCTGATAGGTTTTCCAAGGAGCAGCTGGTGAGTTTGAACCACCAATCTTACAGTTCAAACTGATCTTGAGGTTGAATGCTTATTCTATGGCACACACCAGAACAGGGAGGCTAGAAATTCAGAATCAGGCCACTGGCTGCATAAAAAATTTCTTTCTCTGTTTTGGGGGAAAATCCATTTCTTGGGGCATTCCTCAATTCCTCATCATGCTTGGTCAAGTAGAGGGTTAGTGAAAAAGAGCAAGATTCCCCACAAGATGGATTGGCACAGTGGCAGCAACAATTGGCTCCAGAGTAACAACAATTGTGAGGATGGTACAGGACCAGACAGTGTTTCATCCTGTTGTACATCAGGTTGCTGTGAATCAGAACCAACTCGATGGTGCTTAACAACACAACAACTCTAAGTGATGTCTATTTCACCCCCTTTGCCAAGCGTGATGCTCTTTTATATCTCAAAAGTGATTGGGTTTAGCACAAATACTGTACTATTCCACTCTTATAAAAAGACAAAAATCAGTAAACACATAGAAATCAACATTATTTTGTGGTTACTGTTGTTGTTAAGTCAGTTCCAACTCATGGTGACCTTGTATAGGGTTTTTGATAAGCAAATGCTGGGTTTGAACTGCTGGCCTTTCTTAAGCTTACCAGTCATCTTGGTTTCTTTTTTGTTTATTTGTTGATGTGTCTGTTAAGATAGTTTCTCATATTTTATTAGGTTGTTGTTTTCCTATCATTGAATGCTGAGAGCATTCATTCAACCAATATAGATTAAGTACGTCCTATTTTGTGCCAGGCACTGTGTACAACAGAGGGAAAGGCAAACAAATGTCTTTCTTCAAAGAGATATCATGATACAAAAAGGCAATTACAAGTCACACTGTGCCACATGTATTATTCAAAATGGTCACAATATTTTTTATAGTGCCAGTGTTTTTCCAGAATACGGCCACTGCTCCATCACAAAAAAACACACAAAAAACCAAACCTACTACCATCAAGTTAATTCCAATGTGACCAGTATCAACTGTAACACACGTGAATGAATGAGACTTCACGTGCCTCTATACCCTAGGTTTCAAACTGCCTCAGCTGCTGTGTAGAGTGGAGGGAAGCTATCTCTAATGAAGCCTGCTCAAATATCAGATTCATGAGTAAATACGTGTTGTTGTTTGAAGCCACTAAGTGTTGGGTAAGCTGTTAGACAGCAATTATTAACCAAAACACATTCTAAAATGTAAATAACACTGCTGTGGGCTAATGCATCAGACTGAGAAGTCATTTGAATTGCAAGGTCAGTGGTTCAAGCTCACCAGCTGCTCCTTGGAAACCCTATACAGGATTGTTATGGGTTGGCATCGACTATGGCACTTAGCAACAACAACAATATATAATGAAAATAAAATGCTGAGTGTTCTACATAGTTATTTTTTTCTTCAATGGATGTATTTTTGTAAACAAGCACATACATATATAAATTTGAAATATTTAAGTTAAAACTTGCTGTTGTTTTGTTAAGTGCTGTCAAGTTGGTTCTGACTCACAGCGACCCTGTATGGGGTTTTCAAGGAACAGTTGTTGAGTTTGAACCACCAACCCTGCAGTTGAAACTGACCCTGTCATCCAGTGCTAATCTGACAGCAGCACACCAGGACTCCTAAGTTAAAACTAGAAGGGTAGTTTTTTCTCTAAGTTTATTTATTTATAGTAAAATTTTTAAATATTAATTTTGCAGCTAACAGAATGTCACAGAATTTCAGAACTGAAAACATTTACATTTATGGCTTCCAGTCTTCATTGTATGAAGGTGGAGTTAAAAATTATCTGCACTCTGGCTGTAGAATTTATTTATATCAACTTTTAGAAAAGACAAATACTTCATTTTTAGAATACTCTCCTTGCTTTTTAATATATTTTGTCCACCTGTCAATAAGATTTTGTATTCCCTTATTTTAAAATGTTCTAGGCTGAGCTGAGAGCCATAAATGTACCACTGTCTTCACTTTATCAGAAGTGAATTGTGTCATTGTTCAGCAGACCAAACAGGTGAAAGTCTGATTGAGCAAGATCAGTATTGTAGGGAGGATGCTGCAACACCACAAAATGAAGTTTTTTCAGAGTGTCAACAGTGTGGGCAGAGGTATGCAGATATGCATTGTCATGCAAGATCACAACATCCTTGGATAGCAGTCATCTGCTTTTAATCCAAAGTTTAGTCTTCAGCTCTTCAGTGAGCATCTCACTGTAATGAGCACTGTTGATTGTTGAACATTTTTCCTGATAGTGTTCCAATATTGGCCCTTGTGAATCCCAGAAATCTACAGTCATCAATTTTCCAGCTGATGGTTGACTTTTGAACTTTTTCTTGGTTGACAATTTAGGATTCTATTCTATACTGTGCCATTTACTCGCCATGTCTCATCACTAGTAATGATTTTTTTTAAAGGTACATATACCTTCCTAGGAGTCCAAATTTTGTTTGCACATGTCCAAATGCTTCTGTTTGTTCTCTTCCATGAGTTGTGGTGGTACCCATCTTGTAGAAACTTTTCAAAACCGAAGTGTGTCATGGATTATTTCATAAGCAGAACCTTGGCTGATTTGCAAATGATTTGTCACATAATCCACTCTCAGTCATCTATCCAACAAAACCCTTTTGTATGCATGCTCAATGTTGTTATCAGCTGCAGACATGGAATTCAGATAATGTTTTACTCACCCTCGTACACTTTAGAAACCAGGAGCCAGAAGTTTTGCTGTTCATTATGCATGATATGAGAAATAAAGATATGCTTTCCTACTTAGTCGCTTAGCAAATTTTCCATTTTGAAAGAATTATTCTACAGTTGCCAAGAAAGTATTTTCCCCTTCTTTATGGAAGAAAGCATTCTGTTTAAGAAGCTAAATGGATTTCCAAAGTTATTAAAATTCCAACCTGCTTCCTGCCAACCAAAAAGCCTACACACTTTAGAGATGAGACTTTGGTGATTGGAGGTCAGTTGGCCTGGGTTTAAGTCCCAGCTCTGCCACCAAATTACACTGGATGTACAAGTTTGCTCAATTTATTCAACTGAAATTGAAACAAGGAGAAGAATATAGCAAACCCATCCAGTGAAGTAAGGGCTGAAGATCTGCTTTCCCCACCACTGAAAACCCTGTGCACACACAGGGACACGCTAAGTCAGAATTCACATGATGGCAATGAACAACAACAACAGTCTTCATAGGATTTTTATATAAAAATAAATGAAGTAAAGAAAGACCAACAGGAAAAATACCAAACAATACAAGCAGACTTACTGATTACTACAAGAACAAGCAAGTTCCTCACCCAGAAACATCAAGGCAAGTGGTCATGTCCCCTCAGAGCAAACCCCCTTCCAAGACTAAGACTCAATGGGAATACACACTCTTATTGGTGACCACATTCATCACCGATAAGGGGAAGTAAGGGAAAAACAGCAATGAGGCGGTGAGCTAAGCCCTACAATATTCAATAGGTTCTTGTGAACACAGGTGGAGACCTGGTTGGCCAGCAGTGTTTCAAGACCTGAACGCTCTTAAGCCAGAGTCATTGACATAGCCACAGAGGACTAGAATGGAGAGTGATGTGTCCAGCTGATAAGAAGAGAGGGCATAAGAACACCCACACTTGCAGATAATACCCACTTGACCTGGCTTCAATGACTGGATGATCAGAGCTCAACTAGAAGAAGAAAGAAGAGGGAAAAAAGAGTAAGCTGATACAATTTGATGAACTTGTCCTACACCTATGGATGCAGTAGCTCAAAAGAGGGAACACATCTTTACAACAAGCATCATTCCCAGCCCCTCCATACACAGAGTAGACAGGAGTAGGAAATTTGGACATTGGCTACCCAAAATGGGGTGGGGGGCTACAAAGGCAAGAAGTGACTGGCTTACAAGATTTCAAGTGGGAGCCTAGATCCAGAGAGCACAGAGGAAGGTAGAATCTCCATTGAGTAGTATCCAATCTGTCTAGGCGGGGATGATGAAAGGAAATGTGGATAGGTCTCTTGTGATACAATAGTGAATAATTGATATCAGGACTGCTTGTGAAAGTTGGAAATATAAAGGTAGATACTTTGTAGCAAGGAAGGGAGTGATTAACTTTGCAGTCTAGGAGCGGAGGTCCCTGGAACTATCAAGGCTGAAGAACGGAGAGGGGGACCCTACCCAGAAAAGCAGTGATGCCAGAGATAGAGGCAGAGATGATGACGTGGAGAGATGGAGCGGATGGGAATATAAACCCTGAGGGAGAGAGGGGCTGTGTGCTGACGACCTGGGGATAGGCTTGCAGGATATAATCTTTGGTTGGCTGATGATGCATGGAGGGGATTGTAACCATGGCAATGAAACGATATATGATAGGATGAATGTAAAACTAATGTTCCCCCATGTAAGATATCACATAATTCAAAATAAAAATATAAAAAAATGATTCTTCTCACTTCAGGAACACTGTAATGATGATACTTGCAGTGTAGTGAATTATCTTATGTCTTTTCTAGTCATAGTCTGTAACTCCCACCAAGCAATATTTTTGCCCTGTTGGATCTGGGTAAGAGAAAGTGGGAGATAGGATGACATGATTTAGCTGTGGATATTACTAGAGGTCATTGTAATTGTAAAAGCTTGAAACTCTAACATGGGTTTAAAATGAGCCACCTCTGAAGCAAGAGGGGAGATCTTAGTGCCATCAAGGAAGAAGAGTTGAGAAGAGCTCGTCTTTTGAACTTCGAGATCCCTGTGCATTGAACTTTCTTGACCCAGGGACAGAAATCTGTGACACTGAAGGAGTGGCAAAGGAGCACCAGCAACAGAACCAAGAACCAGAGCATGAAGACAAAGCAGTGGACTTCCTAGTCCATGGAGTGAGTAAAGTTGAGTAACTTCGGGCTGGAAGTTTGTTTCTAGAGTAGAGTATCTCTAGTCTCTTAAGTAGAGGGGCTAGGTTTGCTGACCCATGGAACCAGAGCCAAGTGCTTCCAGGCTGATGGAGTGGTCTGTCCTGTGTGCATTTATTAGCAGCTGAATGAAACGAGAGTGCCGTGAGCATTTTCTGATTTTTTATTGTAACCTGTTAACTTCCCTAAAAGACCCTCATTCTGAGTATGGTGCCTGAATTCTGTGTGGCTATTGCAGTGGATCTCCAAACCTTACTGAACAGTCGAGAAGGTTGAAGGAGTCCATGGTTGGTACCACACACATTTATTACAAGTGTCCTTCCATATGTTTGTAGCATCAAAATTTCCCTCTTTGTTGGATCATTCCCATCATTATACAAGTATATACAATTAAACAAAATAAAGCATAAATAAATAAATGAAATGCCATATGTGAAAGCACCCCAAAAAAGTTGATATGCAAAAAATGGCATCAACTCTTCTGGTCTCGCCATCCACTTCAACATACACCCCTGAATCCCATCCATGCATTTATCTTTCTGACTGTAAAGATATATATATATATATATCTTTTCCAGTTTGCTTTGTTTAACTTTAGAAGAAGTTCACAAAATTCTGTATACATCATCAAAAAAAGTGTAGGTTCTATTTTGATGGCAGTTGTTGTTAAGTGCCATTGAATCAGTTCCCAGGAACAGCTAGTGTACTTGAACCACTGACCTTGTGGTTAGCAATCCAGTGATTATCCTACAGCATCACACCACGAGGCACTAAATAGTTGTTAAGCAGAAAAGATGCATTTAGAATGTGCTTTTAATAGTATTAACTTTGAATGCAGTGTGAAGAATGGGCTAGACTGGAGGATGTCAGCGGCCCCCACTGAAGAAGTGGCAATAAAATTTAAATGGTAACAATTACTAATATAGAGTTGGATGGTGGTCAGCATTTAAGAAATAGTCTCAGGAAGTGGACACTTCCAAGGAGACAGAAACATTAGAGAGGAGAAATAATAGGCAGAAAACTGAATTGTCACAGAAGTTAAAAAGAAATTGTTTTAAGGAGGAAGTAAACAGCAGTATAAAATTCTAATGAATGAGTAAAGATAAGTCCTGAAATTTTTGCATCAGTGACCCCTGGAAAGTCTTTCCAGTATTTATAGCATATCCTGTACCAGTCTGTTTATTATTCTCAATTCTTTTCACACCAAATAATGAGATCAAGAGCACAGCGGGTTCAGACCACCTACAGACATAAGGAGAGTTACAATTCTTATTTAAAAGGTGACATTGAATTGCTTCAGTGCTCAGTGCTGCTCCATTCAGGGTCTTTAGGGTTAGGTGACATTGAATTGCGTCAGTGTTCAGTGCTGCTCCATTCAGGGTCTTTAGGGTCTACTTGCCCCTGTATCAGTGCTACTCCATTCAAGGCCTCTAGTATCTACACTGTCACCTGGAAGTCTGTGTGCCTATTAAAATAGTACCATGATGTGACTGAATAAAGGACAACAGCAGATACTAAATAAGGATTTAAAATATCTTTAATAGTATTGTTAACAGCAAGATCAGCAGTTCAAGACCACCTGGTACTTCTCGAAAACCCTATATAGGGTTGCTATGAATTGGAACTGACCTGAAGGCACTTAAAAACAACAACAACAACAATTTAGACCAGAAGGAACCCAGAAAGTATAGCACATTATGTGGTGGACTGCTAACTGTAAGATCAACAAGTTCACCAGGTGTTCCACAGGATAAAGATGGACTTTCTGTTCCCATAGAGATTTACAGCCTCAGAAACCCTACACAAAGTCACTGTGAGTTGGAACTGATCCAGTGGCACACAGCCAGCCAGTCAGCCATTAATTGACAATGTTCTGCTGGTATTTACAGGTGGAAATGGAGTCCTGGCATCCTGGTGTGGTGCTGCGGGTTAATGTGCTGGACTGCAAGGTCAGTGGTTCAAGTTCACCAGTTGCTCCTTGGAAACGTTATACAGGGTCAAGCAACAGACGTGAAGGTCGGTGAGTTGGTGTGGAGTTGTTCTCGGCCTGCGTGGTCATGTTGAGATGGATTCCTCCTATTCTTCCTCTACAGTGCCTTTGGGCACAGTAGATACACAGTTGCTGCCTCTCATTGAGGTGGAGATGCATAAGCAGCTCTTTCAGCAGCTGGTGCACCAGATGATGGAACTTTGTTAGAAGAAGTGCATGGAGAAACCTGGGCCAAAGTTGGACAGTTGGGCTGAGGCCTGTTTTGTGAACTGTGTTGAGCGCTTCATTGATAAAAGCCAATTCAACTTGAATCAACTGGAACAGACCCAGAAATCCAAGTTAGTTTTCTCAGGAAACCTTTATGACTGATCTTAGCATTACCTCATAGGAGAAGAAATGTAGTTCAAGAAATGAAGAGTTATTGATGGGATGGTTGAATAGAAGGCTATGGGGAACTTACTTGTACCTTTTTTTTTTTTTTTTTTTTTTTTTTGCTTTGGGGATATTCTGTCATCTGAGAATGAATAAAGAACAGTTGTGTCTTTGTGTATTTTGAGGGTTATATATGTATTTGGTTGTGTTTTTTTAAGCTAATCTTGTGGAAATAATTGACAGATGAATGGAAGATTCTACCAGATTTTATAGCACTCTATTTTTGTTGCTGTTATGTGCCATGGAGTCAGTTCCGATTCATAGCGACCCTGTACAGGGTTTCTGAGGCAGTAAGTCTTTACGGGAGCAGAAAGCCTCATCTTTCTCCTGCGGAATATCTGGTAGCTTTAAACTGCTGACCCTGAAGTTAGCAGCCCTATTCCTAACCATTATGCTACCAGAGCCCCTTAGCACTCTATGTGTCAAACTCCCATTAACGGTTTCCACCACTTTGAGAATGGGACCACAGAGGTTAAAACTTATCATTTGTCTGGATTAATTTCAGATATCTGGGGAGGTTGATATTCATATTTATGTCAGAAAGAGGGACCATGGAGGGGGGAGAGTAATTTGGTTCTTTAATTGTCAGCCTCCTTACCTAGTATCCTACTATCTGCTAGGAGGAAATCTGTGGAGCACTCAGACTGTACACTTCAGCTTCTAGATTCTCTCACTCCCTGTACTAGGATTTACTTAAAGACCTCTATAAAGAGTGGTCTCAGGCAGCCTGAGAGTCTACATGCCTTTAGTTAACATAATTCTCATAAATAGACTGCCAAAAGGAAGAAGTGAACTTCCCCTCTATTTCAGGGTACAAAAAAATCAAAGATGTGCCTAAATTAGTCATGAAAATTTAGGCCAGTCAGTAACTAACAGCAGTTTCAGGTAGAGGTGCATGCCTAATGTTAATCAGTACAGTTTCTGTTTACTGCACTCTTATGATTACTGAAATAAAAGCTACAAGATTCAACTCTGTGCTTGAGAAGGCTTTTTTATTACAGCATCACCTATAACCTAGAGAGATTAGATGTGAACTGGCTATAAGGCTGAAATGTAGTCAATCTAGGTGCCTGGTCTGTGTAAGGCCTAGCATAGGTATTCCATGGTTCTATTATAGCCATGGTTTCCATTATAGCCATCACCTATAACCCAGAGAGATTAGATGTGGACTGGCTATAAGGCTGAAATGTAGTCAGCCTAGGTGCCTGGTCTGTGTAAGGCCAAGCATAAGCATCCCATGGTTCCCTGCCCATTTCATGAGAAACAAAAGGACCTTGAGATAAGATGGGGAGGGAAGGAAGTCAGTACTGATAAGATAGGTCCCTGAATGCAGTCAAGTGATTATATTGACTGGATTCCCCTCCTCTTGCTTGAAATCCTAGTAGACTGGAATGTAGGCCTGAAGCAGAACCACTTGGTCAGCACCTCTTGGGCAAATTCATAAAAGTTGGGAAAATACACATTTCCAGAAGTCTCAAGCCCCTGTTTAGCATTTTCCCTTATAAGCTCTAGAACGAGATTTTTAAAATCATGACAATGAAAACAATTTGAGTGCTTGCACTCTGTGCCAGGCATTGTTTTGTTTCAGAGATACAGCAGTGCAGTCAAATAAATTCCCTGCCCTTGCCCTTCCCTCCCCTTGTGAGAAGAAGCAGGCAATACACATGTAAATATATCAGTATATTAAGCACTGGACCACAAGGTCAGTTTGAACCACAAGGTCTGCTGTTCAAACTCACCAGCCAGTCCTTGGAAACCCTCTACAGGGTCACTATGAGTTGGGACCGATTTGACAGCGCCTAACGACAACAACATGGAGACAAAGCAGAGTAAAAGTGGTAGGGAATGTGTCTGTGTGAAGTGATTTTATGTTAGATGGTTAGAGAAGACCTTGGGAAGGAGACATTTCAGCAGAAATCTGAAAGAATGAAGTCTCTAAGTCACATAGGTGTCTTGAAGAAGGGCATCTCAGACAGAAGTAACAGCGCATCCAAAGTCCCTAAGGTGGGAGCTGTAGAACAGCCAAGGAGGTCATAGCTAGAGAAAAACGAGTAAGGAGAAGGGTAAAAAATGAGGTTGGAGAAATGTAGTAGTTATAAAACTGGCACTTCAAAGCCCAGAAGACCTCAGGTTCTTGTTTTTGTTAGATTTTATGTGGCATATACCTTGTATCTATATGTCTGTGTTGAAATTTTTCCCTACAAAATTGAATGTGTTAATGTAAAGCTTCAGGTCATAACGGAAGGTTCTTTGGTCTTCCTTTATTATGATATTCTTGTCCTTATTGATTTAACTTCATTTAGTATTACAGCATTCTCATTACATTTAGATACACAAACACAAAAACAAGCAACGTTCTTGAGGGCCAGCAACGCTGGATGGAGTGGTCCCATTGTCTGCAGTTTCAAGCAGGAACACACGGTGGCAGCAGAGTCAAGCCTTGCAGCACTATATCAGGATAGGGAGGCCATAATGGTATATAGTTCATCCCAAGCTGAATCACTTTTGAGCTATAAAAGAGCATTTTAGACACAGAGGCATGCATGCATGAGGCAAACATGTATCATCTGAATATTGTCAACAAGCCAAGGAACCAGGGAATCCACCTGGCCTAGACCCGGATTTTGGTGTGAAGCCCCCACAGTTGTGAGAAAATAGATTTCTATTCTTTAAAGCCACCCACTTGTGGTATTTGTACTATAGCAGCACTAGGAAACTAAGACAGGCATGCACACCAAGTTAGAATGGAAACACATGGCTTATCAGACCAATTTAAAACACCCAGTGAGAGACAAAGAGATGGAATCAGCTACTACACACAGGATAGAGTGCAGCAGCTGGAAGGCCCACAGCGCCTGAATCCTGGGGTCAGTACTGTTCACATGACCTGTCTGTCTCTGCTGCATTAGTCTTCACTGCTGATAGTGTGATTGCAAAGACCAAAGTTGGGGCTTGAGTGAGGGGACCCACAGAGGGAGGTACCTGGAATCAATAGTACATATTTGCTGTAGTGGAAAGATGCAAGAACTTGTTTTGAGAGATGCTGCTGCTTGCCCGTGGCTATATAATGGCCACAGGTGTAATCTGCATGTCTGCAGTAGACTTGAAGTGAAGAGCAGTCAGCCCAGGGAGACATGATCATGACATGTCTGCATTGTATCTATGTTTAACATGTCTTAGAGTTTACTAATTTACCTTTTATATTGAACACATTTAGGGACTATGATCTCACATTTAAAAGAACTGTTGCTCACTGATTCTCTCAACTTAACATGTCTTTTGAGATTCAACTTTACCCATAAGATACTGCCTCATTATTATCTATGCATAGTGTCTCGTATGAGAGCCATCCTTTCCATTTGTTTTATTCTCCATAGCAAAAGGAAGGAGCCCTGGTACCATAGTCGATTATGAGCTGGGTTAGTAACCACAAGGTCAACAGTTCAAATTTACCAGTCACTCTGTGGGATAAAGATGAGGCTTTCTGCTCTCATAAAGATTTACAGCCTCAGAAACCCTATACAGGGTCGCCATGAGTCGGAACAAACTTGGTGGCACACAACCACTGTAGCAAAATTAAATCTAATCAATACAACAAATCACATTACAGTGAGAGCTTGAAGTCTTTTGGAACAAGTTTTGGGTGTTTTCCTCGTGAACCAGTTCCCAAGTAATTACCTGAAATGTGGTAAACAAGACTCTTATGAGCTTTGGAATGTCAAATCTGGTATTTCAATATTTAAGGCTATCATGAACAACATGGAAAACTGTCCAGTTTGCCTGCTGTATAGAGAAAAGCAAAACATTAAACACTAAAGACCGAAGAACAGAGGAGTTGTGGGATGACATCATACATGAAAAAAGCAAAAAGTAATTGAGAAGACAAGAAAGAAGGAAAAAAGTCAAAATGGATGTCAGAAGAGACTCTGAAACTTGCTCTCCAAATGCTAAAGCAAATGGAAGAAATGAGGAGGTCCAAGAGCTAAACAGAAAATTTCAAAGATCAGCTTGTGAAGATAAATCCAAATATTACAACAAAATTTGCAAAGATCTGGAATCAGAAAAACAAAAAGGAAGAACACGCTCAGCATTTCTCAAGCTGGGGGAACTGAAGAAAAAATTCAAGC
>NW_006408791.1:2175617-2176988 GCF_000296735.1 Chrysochloris asiatica | reverse complement strand
CTGATGAAATGAAATACAGATGGGTTACTTGTGATTCTGTAGTGAATAATGGTTATCGGGACTGATTATGAGGGTTGGAAATGCAAAGGTAGACGTTTTGTAGCAAGGAAGGGAGTGATTAATTCTCCAGTCTAGGAGCGGAGGTCTCTAGGACCATCAATGGAGAAGAGCCGAGAGCGGGACGCTACCCAGAGAAGCAGAGATGCCTGAGATAGAAACAGAAACGATGACATGGAGTGATGAAGTGGCTGGGGTCTTTGGATCTAGATAGGGAGAAGGACTGTGGGATGAAGACTGGGGAAGGGGGAGGGGGGAGTGTAGGGGGCAGGTTTCTAGGATATACCCTTTGGTCGGTTGATGATGTATGGAGGGGATTGGAACAAAGGCAATGAAATGATATACAATGGAATGAATGTAAAACTAAAGTTCTCTCATGTAATCATATAATTCACAATAAAACATTAAAAAAAAAAAAAAGATGGATTGGTCAGGTGGCAGCATCAATGGGCTCAAGCATGACAACAATTGTGAGGCTGGACCAGGACTGGGCAGTGTTTCATTCTGTTGTTCACAGGGTCGCTGTGAGTCGGTACCAACTCTGTGGCATGTAACAACAACAACAACAACATTATCTGCAAAATATCATAGAGTGCAGTACACTAAATCAAGGTGTCCTGTATTGTGAATTCTAGTCCAGCTATCCACCAGGTGCTGCGGGCTGCTGCGGGCTGCATAAGAGGCCAGCAGTGCCTGCTGGCAGAAGCACGATGACAGTTGTCTTTGTGGCCCCTCTTTCTTAAGTTACCAAATGTGCTAGATCTGGGAGAACCTTTAGCTCTCTTCTGCCACACTGACACTGGCCTTTTTCTCATGTCAAATTTACTATTTTTTCTCAGTAATCAGATTAAGTACCTCTATGCTAAAATGTGGCATTGTAGGATCAATACTGGACTGCAAACCCCAAGGTCGGCAGTTCAAACCCACCAGCCACTCCACGGAAACCCTAGACAGGGTCGCTATGAGTTGGAACCAACTTGATGGCAACAATTGGTATGGAAATAAGTACTGACTGAAACCCAATATATATATATCCATCTGTGTTGCATTTTTGGTTATGAACAGAATTATCAGATTGAAGAAATTTATTATTAGGTTTTGTTGATGTTCTTGTTCTTCCTCTTGGCCAGAACGTTGTTTCCTATCAGGACTTGCAGTGACTTTCTGGGTCTCTCTCTCTCTCGCCTGCGCTCTGTCTCTGCTCATTCTGCATGTCCATTGTGCTCTCTTCTCAGTACTATTCATCTTTTTACTGAGAAGAGACATGTGATGAGCCTAATGAATTTACCAGCTCCACTCTGCAGGTGCCTCAGG
>NW_006408791.1:2163263-2174432 GCF_000296735.1 Chrysochloris asiatica | reverse complement strand
GGCTGCACTTCTTCCAAAATGGATCTTTTGGTTCTTTTTGCAGACCGTGGCACTTTCAATATTCTCCTCCAACACCATAACTGCATGACTGTAGAAAAATTGAAGTCCATCCTGTTCCTTGGGGAAAGACTTTTGTAATTTGAGACTCTCCATATGTCAGGGACAAACACTGCTCAAGTGGATACCATCCCTATTTATTTGACCTTTGCCACGAGTGTTCTGGTTCCTCAGGGTGTTCCCCTCAGCGAGTCAATTACCTGTTTTGACACTACACACCACTCCATCTTGCTTACATTTTGCCACTACACACCACTCCATCTTGCTTACATTCTGCCACTACACACTACTCCATCTTGCTTCACCTTGCAGAAAATGGTTGGGAACCTAGCTGCCCCTCTTTTCTGTTTGGCCTCATGACTAACTCCAAATAATCCCATGTTCCCCTGGTGCCAATTTCTGTATTTGTTACTGTCCTAGCTAACTTCAATAAAATGGAATGTATAAAGAGGATCCTGTGTACCTTACAGAATCAAACAATTTGGGCTCATAGACGTCAGGAAACATGATGGCCATGGTACTGATTGTAACAGCTCCACAACCTGCCCCTCCTGATTCTTTCTGCTCAAGATTCAATTTCCAGAGACAGAGAGTCTAAAGAAAAAGGCAGAAATGGTACGGTTTTCATATCCAGAATCAGAAACGTTTGTGGAAGTGAATCTTGAGACTGCAAAACCTAATAGGATGGAAATGAATTTTAGATTAGTCTGAATATAAGATATGACTGCATTGACCAAAGAGGCTGCCTTCAATCTGAAAAGGTTCTCAGCTGGCTAAAGATCTAACACTGGAGTGGTGGATGTTGTTGTTGTTGTTAAGTGCCATCGAGTCAGGTCCGACCCATAGCGACCCTGAACAGGGTTTCTGAGGCTGTAAATCCTTATGGGAGCAGAAAGCCTCATCTTTCTCCCATGAAGAAGCTAGTAGTTTCGAATGCTGACCTTGCGGTTCACAGCCCGATTCATAACCACTACGATTGGTGGATACAAACCTTCAATCTGCAAAGGTTCTTAGCTGGCTAAAGAGCTAACACTTCACTGGGATGGTGGATACAAACCTTCAATCTGCAAAGGTTCTCAGCTGGCTAAAGATCTAACACTTCACTGGGATGGTGGAGACAAACCTGGACTGAAAGCTGATCTGTGATAAATGGTATCAAAAGGCCACACAATCCTTGCTATAATATAATTGAAGGAATTCAAATGCTTTTGGAGACAGAAATGCCAAGCTTGAATTTTTAAATTCTACCCATACACACACACACCCTGCTCCCAAAGCATTTCCTGTCATCCAGGACTTATGGAAGAGATTGTTGAGAAAACTGTCAGAATATTTTTAAGGATCTCTACCGGCAGTTCTCACTAGACTGGAATAATAATGGGGGCTGGGGAGGAGCACTGACAACTGAATGGGCTTTAGGATCTCAGTAAAGAGCAGACAAACCTGGGGAGGCAGCAGCAGCCATCAGAGGGTAAGTAGGCAGGGTAATCTAAGATTGAAGAATGTAACTCTTCCTCCAGTGCATTAACCTGGAGCCTGGGGTATGCTACACACCTAGCATATAGGCCATTATCACACTAGTTCCCTGCATTAAAAGTATCATGGTTAGGACCCGCAGAGCAAGAAACAACAGGTTCTTTCATTTTAATCAAACTTTCTATTAAATAATTCTGACCAAAGAAGTAGGAAACATTGAACAGAATTAAAAATTCTCATGGAATCCAGACTTTCTAGAATAGAGTCTGAATAATCTTTAGACCTTAAAACAAAAGTACCCCTGAAGTCTTCTTAAAACCAAACAATAGTTCAACTTGCCTGCCTTGAGTGCCCTGCTCTTTTCAGAACTATCTATATAGGACCCAATTGACAACAGAAGATTTAAAGAATAGATAGAAAACTCAGGGGACAGCGAGCTTCTGCTAACGGATGAGGAGCGATGCAGAAAATGAGGGTGAGAGTGGTTGCCCAGATTGAAGAATCTAAATCAATGTCACTGAATTGTATATGTAGAAATTGTTAAATAGGTGTATGTTGTGCTACGTATATTGTCAACAACAACAAAATAAAATATGTTAGAAAGAATGAAACAAGAGATTCCTTGGTTAGTCATGTGTGTGTGATAGAAAAGGAGGCCCTACTTGGTTACTTCCAGAATAGTTTGGAGGTTCCAGTCTACCGAAAGTTGCCTGATGAAAATTTTAGCAATTTACTTCCAAAATTTCAGCCATTGAAAGTCCTATAGAGCAATTCTATTCTAATAAGCATGGATGGGGCCACCATGAATTGAAATCAACTTAGCCACAACTGATTTAGTGATCCAGGAGAGAAGATAAACACAACAAAGAAAGATGTCTTCCAGCTCTGTTTCTGATGATCCAGAATGTTGGAGCTTATTGGAATGCTGTTGTTATTAAGTGCCATGAAGTCAGTTCTGAGTCATAGCTATTCTGTATAGGGTTTTGAGGAGCGGCTGGTGGGTTTGAACCATTAACCTTGTGGTTAGTCATCCACTCTGTATATGGACCCGGATTGGCTACTTGGACACTCAAACCAGGAGCACAGCCCAGCCCCCTGACAAAGGGCTAGACAAAGAAGAAGCCAGTTTTACTCTGGGTTCCGCCTACTCTTGTTTGGTAAGGTGCATGACATCTCTGGGTAAGAACGTCTATGCTTATAATAACTTTCATTTCAATAATCTTGTCTTTCTAACTTCTTTTGTGTGGAGTTAGCATGTTAAGCCTTCCCAGTTCTTTATAATGAAAGTTAATACCATTCTTTTTTTCCCCTCCTGAGCAGCTGATGGATTCCAACTTTAGTTCTCATCTGAGCGATTAACCAGTGCACCACCAGTCCTTCAGGCTACACACACGTGGATCTTCTCCTGACCCTTCCCATAGCCTCACTCCCACACCTGGGCGTTCTCATTCCTCCTAGACTCCTCCCTCACCTCTTGCTGCCAATCACACCCAGCCTGACCTCACCTGGGCTCCTGGGAGTGTCTTCAGTTCTGTTCCCTCTCAGTTCACCAGGGTCTGCAGGAGCTTCTCAGGCACGGACCAAACTTCTGCTACACGTGCTGTGCATTCATAAAGGTACCGTACACAGGGACCCGGGTGTGGGGATACTCTCCCAGACTAAACAATCCCCTCCCGCTGAGAAGCTGTGTGGAGCTTTTGTGGATGGTGGGGTTGGCGTCCTAGTCCCTGCGAGTTTCTGGGGAGGGAACGTTTGGAGGACTTTCAGCGCCACCACCCGCCGCCGCAACCCACCCCCAATCGCCACGGACTTGGGCCTCATTATTTCTGTGTCCCAGGTAGGAAGCCCCCAGAACAGGGTCAGCAGGGCCCGCCACCCACTCCAGCGTTTCCGACCCGGTGATTCTAGTTGGGGGCGCTTGAGGTTTGGGGACGTGGATGGGCTTTTTTAGGTGCTGCATCTCTCCCAATAAGGTCTGGCATGGGACACACAGTGGCTCGGTAGGATTTGCACCCACACTATTGGGGTCTTGGTGGTTTGAATGACTTGAGGAGAATGCCAGGCCAGGGCTGCGTCTGGTTGAGGGGGGGGGCAGAAAAGACTCCTGCAGACACTGGTTGAGGACACAACAAAGGCTGAGAGTTAACTGCTGTGGATGGATTCCAGATCTTGTGGAGCATCCCTCGTCCTCATTAGCCCCGCCCCCACCCCATCTGGTTTCCGATGTTCCCTTGGAAAGGGAAGGGAGGAAGCTCACAAGAGGCAGTGTCCTCTTATCGTTTAGGTGGGATCTTCTCTAGGCGCTGAGTGTTGGTGCTACCCTGGCACCCCTTTCCATATGTGAACCACTGCTTGGGTTAGGTGCACCACAGTCATTAAAGTGACAATTTGTTTTTTTATACATTTTAAAGAGATCTTTTGCAGCATGTTAGTTTTATTTCTTGAGGGCTTTTCCCATAGTTGTTCACTGCTGATCCAAGTAGGAGGCAATGCTTGATAACATTCATTTTATCACTGTTTTTCATAATGTTGTTTATGGCCCCAGTTGTGAAGACTGATGTTTTCTCCACATTCATGAACTGATGCAAATCACTCTTTTTCTTATCTAATACCCTGGAAACTTTCCTCTTTCCCCAGTTGAATATCTGTCTCTCCTTTACTCAGAAAGCGTAGGTTTCAATGTTGTTGTTAGGTGCTGCAAAGTCGCTTCCAACTTATAGCTAACTTTTATAGCTTCTCTGAGGCTGTACATTTTTTAAAAGCTTTTGGTGTGCATTGAGTGATAGTTTACATGGGAGAACATCAGTTTGGCACTTATCCTATTGTATTTCGTGTCATTGCAATCCCCTCCATGCATCACCATTCTACAGTATTAGCTTCTATTCCCTCTGTTTTTTGCTTTTTGGGTTTGTTCGTTCGTTGTGCTTTGTTTTTATGTATACGAAAACATTCAGGAATATAGGCTTTACATTTTTGTGGGAGCAGAAAGCCTCATTATTCTCTATTGAAGCAGCTGGAGGGCTTGAACTGAGGACCTTGTGGTTCTCAGTCTGGTGCTAAATAGATTTAATCATGTGCTCAGACAATTAAGACAAGCTCCACCTGTACTACTGCAAAAAGTAACCTTAAGAATTCTGTACAGCTATTGTAATCTGTAGCCTAAGAATGTACCACCAAAATATTGAACTTCAAATTACCCGGATTTGTTAATTTTTGTTCATTCATTCCCTGGGGTGATTATGAGATTCTGTGGAAATTCAGCTAAGCCCATGTCATTACTTTTGTAATCAGTATTACATGTTTTATGTGACTCTTATTATAAAATGTTTTAGATCCAGAAGTCATGTATGCCTTTTCATTGTGTTCTGATCTTGGCTGTTGTTTTGTTATTTGAGACTTCACATTGTTTCATGGAGACCACACCCTTACTCTGCACACTTTGGCCTTCTCCTTAGGCCCCACACCTCCTTGTTCCCCATATATGATCATCCTTCTAACAACCCTTACCTCACTTTTTATACTGCTCACCTGGACATCTGTTTGATGTCCATGATTGAGCCACAATACAATCTTGAGTATTTGTTGCTGTGTTTAAGGTTCCAACCCATAAACAACCTTGTATAGAGTTTCTGAGGAGCACCTGGTGAGCTTGAACCACCAGCCTTGAGGTTCAAAGTGACCTTGCATTTCAGCTCATTAACCCACAGCGCCACATCAGGACTCCAACTTTGAGTATGTTCCACTTTAATTTTGATATTATCACCAGAATAGATTCGATGCATTGAACATCAATGACCAACGAGCATAGGAGTTGTGGGATGACATCATATACATATCTGGTAGTGATGTGCCATCAGATTTGTTCTGACTCATAGCAGCCCTGTATAGGGTTTCTGAGGCAGTAAATCTTTACAGGAACAGAAAGCCTCATCTTTCTGCTGTAGACAACTGGTAGATTGGAATTCTTGACATTGTGATTATTCCACCTCATAATCCACTACAATACCAGGGCTCCTAACATCTTATATGAGTGGGTTTCAACATTTAAAGGCTAGTTTTACAGTCTCCTTTGACATGCACTTAAGTCTTTTATTTCCCATCTTTTTAATGACCTTTTGTTTTCTTCATATGAAATGGCTTCAAAAAGTTTGTAAACAAATGTGATTAAGAGATAATGGTATTTTTCCATGCTGTATTTGAAACCCCTTCATATAAACATGTTATAAGAAGCAGCCAAATACCACATCATATATTATTGTTGTTAAGTGTCATAGAGTCAATTCTGACTCATAGAGACCCTGTATATGATTTCTGAGGAGCAGCTCATGGGTTTAAGCTACTGACCTTGTGATTCATAGTTCAGTGCTGATCCTACAGTGCCACATTAGTAGGTTTCAAACAGATCATGGAACAATTACAAAAACTAAAGGAAGAAATGATGAAGTTAAAGGGGTGATTAGTAGATTTCAAAGGGTGGCTTGAGAATACACAGTATCATAATGAAATGTGCTGAGAAGTGTGCTGCAGTTAGAAAACCAAAGGAAAGAACAAGCTCAGGAAATCTCAACTAAGAAAACTGTGTGTCATGGTTGCATCGTTTTTACCATACTATTATATCTGTATGCTTAGCATATAATCTGAGAAACTGGACTATATAAACAGTAGGGCATCAGGATTGGAGGAACCTGCAATATGCAGATAACACCATCTCGCTTGATGCAAACAGAGTCCTTGAAGAAGTTACTGATGGAGATCAAAGACTACAACCTTCAATATGGATTACATCTCAACATAAATAACACAATCCTCTCAACTGTGCCAGTAAGCAATATTATAGTCAACAGTAAAAAGATTGAAGTTGTTGGAGATTTAATTTTACTTGGAGCTACAATAAATGCATATGGATGCACCAGTGAGGAAATGAACTAATATATTGCATTGGATACATCTGCTTTGAAAACTCTCTTTACAGAGTTCTGACTCAAAAATATCACATTGAAGACTAAGATGTGCTTGGCACAAGCCATGGGGTTTTTCATCTCATATGGATATTAAAGGTGGACAGTAAAGAAAGAAAACTGAAGAATAATCGATGCCTTTGAATTATGATGTTGATGAAACATATTGACTATACCATGGATTGCTAAAAGAGGAAACAAATCTGGTTACAAAGTACAGCCAGAATGCTCTTTAGAAACAAGACTTCATCTCTCATTATTTTGTGCATGTTATCAAGAGGGCCCAGTTTCTGTAATAGGACATCATGCTAGCATACTAGCTGGTCAGTGAAAAAGAAGACCCTCAGTGAGATGGATTGACATGATGTCTGAAAACAGTGTTCTCAAATACATCAGTGATTGTGAGCATGGTGCAGGACTGGGTAGTGTTATATTCTGTTGTACATTAGGTATTTATGAGATAGAACCAACTTGTTGGCACCTAACAACAATTGTGAATTTCAAGAGTGAGTTTTTGTCCCATGACCATACATGAACATTGGGATTCACAGCTTTGAGTGGGGATGTAATCTGCCCACTTCCTTCAGTTACTTTGGCTTGAATGGTTTGATGAGAAAGGCTACCAGCACTAATATCAGGTCTTGATGATCCTAGACTTCAAACTTGTCTGATTGGTGTGAGGGACAGGCTGGGGAGGCGCATCCAGATACCACCTCTCTGTCTCTCTGCCATGTGTGGAGGCAACAGTTAAGAGTTTGCCATGACCTTTGTGCACAAAGTTTCTGATTCTGCACCTTGGTGATGTGTCCTCACCACTAATTTGCTGCTCTTATCCTACCAAGGTCTGGATGGTACACTGTGACAAGGTGAAGTAGGGTCAGCCTTCCCATAGTTTGTTGTTCCAACTCATAGCGACCCTCTGTAGTTTTTCAAATGAGCAACTGTTGAGTCTGAACCATCAGCCTTGCGGTTCAAACTGACATTGAAGTCAAGCCCCTTAACCCACAGTGCCACACCAGGACTTCTTCCCATAGTATGTTGTTAAGTGCTGTCGAGTTGATTCCAACCCATAGCTACCCTGTACAGGGTTTCCAAGGCTGTAAATCTTGACGGGAGTAGAAAGCCTCATCTTTCTCCGGTGAAGAGGCTGGTAGTTTAGAACTGCTGACCTTAAGGTTTGCAGCCCAATTGGTAACCACTACACTACTAGAGCTCCTTTTCCCATAGTATAGGGTACCTCTTATATAGTGCACTAGGAGTCAGCAGGGATGATTCCCCAGGGGATGTATAATGGTAGTAGGCACAGGTGGTGGTTTTGTTGTTTACTGTGTATATGGCACTATGTACCAAATGTAAATATTTACAACATGTATTAAAGAAATCTGTGATTGTGTGTGTGTGTTGTAGTCTTGTTTCCTGCCTGCTATTCCTGTGGCTCCTTCATTTGTCTTTAGGTATGTCACACTTGGGTGCCTTGCATGTTGCTGCAATGTTGAACTATGACAAGAGATTAAAAAACTAGTTGTTGTTAAGTGCCATCGAGTCGGTTCTGACCCATAGCGACCCTGTACAGGGTTTCTGAGGTTGTAAATCTTTACGGGAGCAGAAACTAGTAGGGTCACAATTTTTGGACAGATTAGTGGTTACTGGGTTTGGGCTTTTGGTTTGGGGTAAGGGTAAGTGTTATGGTTGCGGTCGGGGTTAGGATGAGGGTCAGGTTCAGGGTCAGGGTTTAGGTCTGGGGTTAGGGTTTAGGGTTTAGTGTTTAAGGGTTTAGGGTTTAAGAGTTTAGGGTTTAAGTGTTTAGGGTTTAGGGATTAGGGTTTAAGGGTTTAGGGTTTAAGAGTTTAGAGTTTAGGGTTAGTGTTAGTGTTCAGGTTAGGCATTAGGAGTTAGGGTGTGGGTGAGAGTGAGTGTGAGGGTTTTGTGTTTAGGGTTAGGGTTAGGGCTTGGAGTTTGGGGTGTAGGGTTTGGGGTTAGAGTTAAGGTTTATGGTTTAGGGGTTAGGGTTTAGGGTTTAGGGCTATTATGTTTATGATTAGTGTTTAGGGTTTGGGGTTTGGGGTTAAGTGTTAGGATTTAGGGTTTAGAGTTTATGATTTAGGTTTTGGGATTTGAGGTTTGGGTTAGGGGTAAGGGTTAGGGTGAGGATTAGCGTTTAGGATTTAGGTTTGGGGTCAGGGGTTAGGGTTTAAGGTTTAGGGTCAGGGAAAAGGTCAGGGTAAGGGTTTAGGGATTAAAGGTTTAGGGTTTAAGAGTTTAGGATTTAGGAATTATGGTTTAAGGGTTTAAGGTTCAAAAGTTTAGTGTCAAGGGTTTAAAGTTTTAGGGTTTAAGGGTTTAGGAGTTTAGGTTAGGGTTTAGAGTTTAAGGTTTGAGGTTTGGGGCTTGGGATTTGGGGATTGTGGTAAGGAGTTAGGCATTGGGGCTAGCGAATTAGGGGACTAGGGTTAGGGGGTTAGTGTTAGGGGGTTTTGGTTAGTGATAGTGCTGTTAGGGCTGTCAGGGCTGTTGTTAGGGCCGTTAGGGCTGTTAGGGCTAAGGTTGTTAGGACTAGGGCTAGGGCTGATAGGGCTAAGGCGAGGGTTGTTAGGGCTAGGACTAGGGTTGTTAGGGCTAGGGCTGTGGTAAGGGCTAGGATTGTTAGGGCGAGGGCTAGGGTTGTTAGGGCTAGGGCAAGGGTTAGGGCTAGGGTTGTTAGGGCTAGGGCAAGGGTTAGGGCTAGGATTGTTAGGGATAGGGCTAGAGTTGTTAAGCCTAGGGCTAGACCTAGGGTTAGGGTTGTTAGGGCTAGGGCTAGGGCTACGCTTGTTAGGGCTAGTGTAATTAGGGCTAGGGCTAGGGTTGTTTGGGGTAGGGCTAGGGTTGTTAGGGCAAGGACTAGGGCTAGGGTTGTTAGGGCCAGGGCTAAGGCAAGGGCTAGGGTTGTTAGGGCTAGGGCTAGGATTGTTAGGGCTTGGGTTAGGGCTAGGGTTCTGAGGGCTCGAGCAAGGGCTATAGCTAGGATAGTTAGGGCTAGGACTAGGACTAGGTTGTTTGGGCTAGGCTTAGGGCTAAGGATGTTAGGGCTGTTCGGGCTAGGGCTGTTAAGGTTAGTGCTAGGATTAGGGCCAGGGCTGTTAGGGATATGGTTTGGGCAAAGATTCTTAGGGCTAGGGCTAGGGCTTTTAGGTCTAGGGCTCTTTGGGATAGGGATATGGTTAAGGCTAGGGCTAGGGCTGTTAGGGATAGGGATAGGGCTTTTTGGGATAGGTCTAAGGCTAGAGGTAATAGGGCTAGGGCTGTTAGGGCTAGGGCTAGTGCTGGGGCTAGGGCTGTTAGGGCTCGGGTTAGGGCTGGGGCTAGGTCTGTTAGGGCTAGAGTTAGTGCTAGGACTGTTAGTGCTAGTGCTAGGGCTTGGGCTTTTAGGACTAGGGCTAGTGCTAGGGTTAGGGCTGTTTGTTCTAGGGCTGCTAGTGCTTGGGCTAGGGCTATTAGGGCTAGGACTGTTAGGCCTAGGGATAGGACTGGGGTAGGAATAGGGCCTTAGGGTTAGGGCTAGTGCTTACGGAATTTGGTTAGGGCTTTAGGGTTAGTTCATGTGCTTCAGGGCTAGGGCTAGGGTTGATAGGGCTAAGGCTAGGGCTGATAGGGCTAGAGCTGCTAGGGCTAGGGCTGTTAGGGCTTGTGCTAGGGCTGTTAGGGCTAGGGCTGTTTGGGCTAGGGCTAGTACTCTTAGGTCTAGGACTAAGGCTGGGTTAGGGCTGTTAGGGCTAAGGCTAAGTCATTAGGGCTAGGCCTAGGGCTTTGTTGTTATAGCTAGGGTCAGAACTAGGGCTTTGTTGTTAGGGCTAGGGCCAAGGCTAGGTCATTTGGCTAGGGCTAGTGTTAGGGCTGTTAGGGATAGGGATAGAGCTGTAAGGCTTTACAGCTAAGGCTAGGGCTGTTAGGGGTAGGGCTAAGGGTGTTAGGGCTGTTAGGGCTAGGGCTGTTAGGGCTATGACTTGGGCTAGGGCCATGGTTAAGGCTAGAGCTATTAGGGCTAGGGCTAGGGCTGTTAGGGCTATGGTTAGGGCAAGGGTTCTTAGGGCTAGGGCTCCTAGGACTAGGGCTAGGTCTCTAGGGCTAGGGCTACAGCCATGGTTCTTAGGGCTAGGGCTAGGGCTAGGGTTATTGCTAGGGATTTAGGGATAAGGCAAGGGCTAGGGCTCTTAGGGATAGGGCTATGGCTGGGCTATGGCTGATAGGGCTATGGCTATGACTGTTAAGGTTAGGGCTAGGCCAGGGCTAGGGCTGTTTCGGTTGTTAGGGCTGTTAAGGCTGTTAGGTCTAGGGCTGTTATGGCTAGGGCTGTTAGAGCTAGGGCGAGGGCTTTTAGGGATAGGGTTGTTAGGGATAGGGTTAATGCTAGGGCCAGGACTGTTAGGTCTAGGGCTAGGATTAGGGCTGTTAGGGCTAGTGCTAAGGCTTTTATGGCTAGAGCTGATAGGGCTTGGGCTGGGGCTAAGTTTGTTTGGTCTAAGGCTTGGGCTGTTAGGGCTTGGGTTCTTAGGGCTATGGCTATGATTATGGTTAGGACTAGGCTAGGGCTAGTGCTTGGGTTAGGGCTAGGGCTGTTAGGGCTAGGGTTATGGCTAGGGCTGTTAGGGCTAGGGCTAGGGCTGTTAGGGCTAGGAATGTTAGGCCTAGGGATAGGGTT
>NW_006408791.1:2154906-2163071 GCF_000296735.1 Chrysochloris asiatica | reverse complement strand
AGGGCTAGAGCTGATAGGGCTAGGGCTGATAGGGCTAGGGTTAGGGCTGTTAGGCTAGGGCTAGGGCTGTTAGGGCTAGGGCTGTTAAGGCTAGTGCTTTTAGGGTAGGACTATGTCTGGGTTAGGATTGTTAGGGTTAGGGTTAGGGCTGTTATTGCTAAGGCTGGGTCATTCTGGCTAGGGCTTGGCTTAGGGCATTGTTGCTAGGGCTAGAATTCGAGCTTTGTTTTTAGTACTAGGGCTATGGCCAAGGTTAGGTCATTTGGCTAGGCCTAGGGCTAGGGCTTTTAGGGCTACGTCTAGGGTTAAGTCTAGGGCTAGGGTTTATAGGGCTAGGGTTAAGGTTGTTAGGGCTACGGGTATGGCTGTTAGGGCTAGGGATAGAGCTGAGAGTGCTAGGGCTGTTAGGGCTAGGCCTGGGGTTAGGGTTAGAGCTAGGGCTTTAGGGCTATGGCTATGGCTATGGCTGATAGGATTAGTGCTAGTGCTAGGGCTAGGTCTGTTAGGGCTAGGGCTAGGTCCACGACTGTTAGTGTTAGGGTTAGGGCTGTTAGCGATTGGGCTAGGGCTTTAGGAATAGTCTGGTAGGGCTACAGCTAGGGTTAAGGCTAAGGCTGTTATGGCTAGTCCTAGGGCTGTTAGGGCTAGGGCTGGGGTTAGGGTTAGGGCTGTTAGCACTAGGGCTAAGGTTAGGGCTGTTAGGGCTAGAGCTTTAGGGCTAAGGCTAGGGCTGTTAGGGCTAGAGCGGAGGATGTTAGGGTTGTTAGGGCTAGGGCTGTTACGGTTATGGCTTGGGCTGGGGCCTTGGTTAGGACTAGGGCTGTTAGGGCCAGGCCTAGGGCTATTAGGGCTATGGTTAGGGCAAGAGTTGCTAGGGCTAGGGCTAGGGCTGTTAGGGCCAGGGTGAGGGTGTTTAGGGCTAGGGATATTACGGTTAGGGCCAGGGTTAAGGCTAGTGGTAGGACTGTGAGGGCTAGGGGTATGGTTAGGGCTTTTAGGGCTATTGCTAGGGCTGTTAGGGCTAGGGATAGAGCTGATAGGGTTAGGGCTGTGAGAGCTAGGGCTTGGGTTAAGGTTAGGGCTAGGTATTTAGGGCTATGGCTATGGCTAGGGCTGATAGGGTTAGGGATAGGGCTTTTAGGGCTTGGGCTAGGGCTTTAGGGCTAGGGCTGTTAGGACTACTGCTAGGGTTAAGGCTTTGACTAGGACTATGAGGTTTATGGCTAAGCCAAGGTTTAGAGCAATTAGGGCTAAGGCTAGGGCTATTATGGCTAGAGCTATTAGGGCTAGTGCTAGGTCAGGGGCTATTGTTAGGGCTAGGGCTTTAGGGCTGGAGATAGGGCTGTTAGGGCTAGTTCTAAGGCTGTTACGGCTAGAACTTTTAGGCTTAGGGCTAAAGATGGATCTAGGTTTAGGGCTAGGGCTGTTAGGCCTAGGGCCAGGGCTTTTAGGGTTAGGGCTAAGGCTAGGGTTAGGGCTGTTTGGGCTAGGGCTCTTAGGGCTAGGACTAGGTCTAGGGTTAGTGCTCTTAGGGCTATGGGTAGCGCTGTGAGGGCTAGGGTTAGGTCATTAGGGCTAAGGCTGTTAGGGCTAGGGCTAGGCCTGTTAGGGCTATGGTTAGAGCTAGGGCGAGGGTTAGGTCTAGGGCTAGGACTTGGGTTAGGGCTAGGGCAATGGCTGTTAGGGCTATAGTTTGTGCTAGGGTTAGGGCTGTTAGGGCTTGTGCTAGGGCTGTTAGGGGTAGGGCTTGGGCTAGAGGTGATAGGTCTAGGTTTGTTATGGCTAGGACTGGTGCTACCGTTAGAGCTAGGGCTTTAGGACTAAGGCTAGAACTATGGCTAGGGTTAATAAGATTAGGGTTAGGGCTGTTAGGGCTAGGGCTTTAGGGCTAGGGCTGTAAGGGCTAGGGTTAAGGCTAAGGCTAGGGCTGTTAGGGCAAAGGGTAAGGCTAGGGTTAGGGTTGCTATGGCTAGGGTTGTTAAATCTAGGGCTGTTATTGCTAGGGTTTTTAGGGCTGGGGCTGGGGCTAGGGTTAGGGATAGGGATTTAGGGCTAGAGCTAGGGCTTTTAGGGCTAGGGCTAGGTCCAGGGCTGTTAGGGTTAGGGTTAAGGCTGTTAGCAATTGGGCTAGTGCTTTAGGGATAGGGCTGTTAGGGATACAGCTAGGGTTAAGGCTAATGCTAGGGCTATTACTGCTAGGCCTAGGATTGTTAGTGCTAGGTCTGGGGTTTTGGTTAGGTCTGTTAGTGCTATGGCTAGGGATAGGGCTGTTATTGCTATAGCTTTATGGCTAAGGCTAGGGCTCTTTAGGGCTATTAGGGCTTGGGCTGTTTGGGCTAGGGCTAGGTCTGTTAGGGCTATGGTTAGGGCAAGGTTTCTTAGGGCTAGGTCTGGGGCTAGGGTTATTGCTAGGGATTTAGGGATAAGGCAAGGTCTAGGGCTTTTAGGGATAGGGCTATGGCTGGGCTATGGCTGATAGGGCTATGGCTATGACTGTTAAACCTAGGACTAGAGCTTGACCATGGCTAGGTCTGTTTGGCTTGTTAGGACTGTTAATTGTTAGGTCTAGGGCTGTTAAGGCTAGGGCTGTTAGAGCTAGGGCGAGGGCATTTAGGGATAGGGTTTTTAGGGATAGGGCTTGTGTTAAGGTTAGGGCTAGGACTGTTAGAGCTAGGACTAGGATTAGGGCTGTTAGGGCTAGTGCTAAGGCTTTTAGGGCTGGAGCTGATAGGGCTGGGTCTAGGTCTGTTTGGGTTGTTAGGGCTGTTTAGGCTGTTTGGGCTAGGGCTGTTAGGGCTAGAACTTTTAGGCCTCGTGCTAAAGATTGGGGCTAGGTTTAGGGCTAGGGCTGTTAGTGCTAGGGCCAGGGCTTTTAGGGCTAGGGCTAAGGCTAGGGTTAGGGCTGTTAGGGGTAGGGATAGGGTTAAGACTATGGCTAGGACTGTGAGGGTTATGGCTAAGGCAAGGGTTAGGGCAGTTAGAGCTAAGGTTAGGCCCGTTATGGCTAGGGCTTTTAGGGCTAGTGCTAGGTCAGGGACTATTGTTAGGTCTAGGGCTTTAGGGCTGGAGATAAGGCTGTTAGGGCTAGAACTTTTAGGCCTAAGGCTAAAAATTGGGGCTAGGTTTAGGGCTACGGCTGTTAGGGCTAGGGCCAGGGCTTTTAGGGCTAGGACTAGGTCTAGGGTTAGTGCTGTTAAGGCTAGGGCTAGTGCTGTGAGGACTAGGGCTAGGTCGTTAGGGCTAGGGCTGTTAGGGCTACAGCTAGGGTTAAGGCTAGGGCTAGGCCTGTTAGGGCTAGGGCTGTTAAGGCTATGGCTAGTGCTAGGGTGAGGGTTAGGTCTTGGGCTAGGGCTTGGGTTAAGGCTAGGCTAGGGCTGTTAGGGCTATAGTTAGTGCTAGGTTTAGGGCTGTTGGGGCTAGTGCTAGGGCTGTTAGGGGTAGGGCTTGGGCTATAGGTGATAGGACTAGGTTTGTTAGGGCTAGGGCTGGTGCTACGGTTAGGGCTAGGGCTTTAGGACTATGGCTAGAGCTATGGCTAGGGTTAATAGGATTAGGGTTAGGGCTGTTAGGGCTAGGGCTTTAGGTCAAGGGCTGTAAGAGGTAGGGCTAAGGCTAGCGTTAAGGCTAAGGCTAGGGCTGTTAGTGCAAGGACTAAGGCTAGGGTTAGGGCTGCTAGGGCTTGGGCTAGGGCTGTTAAGGCTAGGGCTGTTATGGCTAGAGTTGTTAGGGCTAGGTCTGGGCTATGGTTAGTTCTAGGGCTTTAGGGTTGGAGCTAGGGCTGTTAGGGCTACATCTATAGCTAGGACTCTTAGGGCTGGGGCTAGTGTTAGGTCTGTTAAGGCTAGGGCTGTTAGGGCCAGGGCTGTTAAGCCTAGGGCTAGGGCTGAGACTAAGGATAGGGCTAGGATTTTAGGGTTAGGTCTAGGGATGTTAGGGCTAGGGCTCTTTGGACTAGGGTTAGAGCTAGGAGTAGGGTTTGAGCTGTTATGGCTAGGGCTAATGCTGTGAGGGCTAGGCCTAGGTCGTTAGGGCTAGGACTAGGTGTAGCCCTAGGTCGTTAGGGCTAGGGCTAGGGCTAATGCAAGGGTTTTAAGAGATAGGGCTTGGGCTAGGGCTAGGGCTAGGTCATTAGGGCTAGGGTTAGTGCTAGGGTAAGTCATTCAGGCAAGAGCTAGGGTTGGTCCTTAAGGCTAAGTCTAGGGCTAGTGCTAGGTCATTAGGGCTAGGGCTAGGTCACTAGGGCTAAGGCGAGGTCGATAGATATAGGGCTTTGACTAGGGCTAAGGCTAAGGCTAGGTCATTAGGTCTAGGGCTAAGGCTGAGCTAGGTCATTAGGGCCAAGGCTAGGGTTAGGGTAAGTCATTAGGGCAAGGTCTGGGGTTGGTCATTAGGGCTACGGCTAGGGCTAGGGCTAGATCATTTGGAATAGGGCTAGGTCATTAGGGATAGGGCTAGAGCTAGAGCTAGGGCTTGATCGTTAGTGCTAGGGCTAGGACTAATGCTAGGTCGTTGGGCTAGGACTAGGGTTTTTAGGGCTAGGGATGTTAGGGCTACGGCTGGGTTTAAGGCTAGGGCTAGGAGTGTTAAGGCTAGAGCTAGGGTTAAGGCTGTTAGGGTTAGAGCTAGGGCTGTTAGGGCTAGGGCTAGGGCTGGAGCTGATAGGTCTAGTGCTGTTAGGGCTAGAGCTGTGTCTAGGTTAGGGCTAGGGCTTTCGGGCTACAGCTAATGCTAGGCCTAGGGCTGATAGGGTTAGGGCTAAGGATAGGGCTGTTAGGGGTAGGGCTGTTAGGGCAAGGGCTAGGACTAGGATTAAGGCTCAGGCTAGGAATGTTAGGGCTAGGTCTGTTAGGTCTGTTAGGGCTAGGGATATGGCTAGTAGGGCTAGGGCTGTTAGGGCTAGGGCTGTTATGGCTAGGGCTATGTCTAGGGCTTTTAGGGCTAGGGCTAGAGCTAGTATTAGGGCTGTTAGGGCTAAGGAAAAGGCTATGGCTGTTATGGCTAGGGCTTTAGGGCTAAGCCTAGGGCTGTTATGGCTAGGGCTAGATCTAGGGCTCTTAGTTTTATGGCTAGGGCTAAGGTTAGGGATTGCAGTTAGGGCTGTTAGGGCTAGGGCTGGGGCTTTTAGGGCTAGGGATAGTGCTAGAGCTGATAGAGCTAGGGCTGTTAGGGCTGGGGCTAGGATTATGACTAGGGATTTAGTGCTACGGCTAGGGCTATGCCTAGGGCTGATAGGGTTAGCGCTAGGGATAGGGCTATTAGGGCTAGTGCTAGGTCCAGGGTTGTTAGGGTTAGGGTTGGGCTGTTAGGGCAGGGGCTAGGGCTTTAGGGCTAGGACTGTTATGGCTAAGGCTAGGGTTATGGCTATGGCTAAGGATGTTATGGCTAGGGCTGTTAGGTCTTTTAGGCTAGGGCTCCAGCTATTAGGGATAGGGATAGGGCTGTTAGGGAAAGGGCTGTTAGGGCTAGGGCTCAGGCCAGAGCTGTTATGGCTAGAGCTAGGACTTTTAGGGCTGTTAAGGCCAGGGTTAGGGTTAGGATTTGGTTTAGGGTTAGGGCTATGTCTGTTAGGGCTAGGACTGTTAGGGCTAGGGCTAGGTCGTTAGGGCAGGGATAGGACTAGGGCTAGGACTAGATCGTTAGAGATAGGGCTTGGGCTAGGTCTTCGGCTAGGGCTGGGCTAGGTCATTACGGCTAGGGATTGGGCTAGGGTGAGTCATTAGGGATAGGGTTAGGGTTAGTGTTATGTGCTTAGTGCTGTGGCTAGGGCTACATCTAGCTCATTACAGTTATGGCTAGGTCATTAGGGCTAGGGATAGAGCTAGAGCTTGATCATTAGGGCTTAGGGAAAGACTAATGCTAGGTTGTTGGTCTATGGCTAGGGCTTTTAGGGCTAGGTCTGTTTGGGCTAGGGTTAGGGCTTTAGGGCTAGGGCTAGGACTGTTAGGGCTAGGGCTAGGGCTAGTGCTAGAGCTGGTAGAGCTTCAGCTGTTAGGTCTGGGACTAAGGTTAGTTCTAGGGCTTTAGTGTTATGGCTAGGGCTATGCCTAGGGCTGATAGGCTTAGGGCTAGGGTTAGGGCTGTTAGGGCTAGGGCTAGGACTCTTAGGGCTAGGGCTAGGGCTAGAGCTGATAGGGCTAGGGCTGTTAGTGCTATGGCTTGGGCTAGGGCGAGGGTTAGGCCTAGGCCTAGGGCTTGGGGTATGTCTAGGGCTGTTAGGGCTAGGGTTAGGACAAGGGCTAGGGCTTTTAGGGATAGGGCCATTACGGCAAGGGCTACGTGTAGGTATGTTAGGGCTAGAGCTATTAGGGCTAGGGCTGGGGGTAATGTTAGGGCTTGGGCTTTAGGGCTAGTGCTAGGACTTAGGGTTAGGGCTAGGGCTAGTTTTATGGCTGTTAAGACAAGCCTAGGGCTGTTAGGGCTATTGCTAGAGATTGAGCTATTAGGGATAGGGCTGTTACGACTAGGGCTGCTAGGGATAGGGATAGGGCTGGGGCTAGGGTTAGGCCTAGGGCTTTAGGGCTAGAGCTAGGGCTGTTAGGGCTAGGTCTAGGGCTAGGACTCTTAGGGCTAGGGCTAAGGCTAGTGTTAGGGTTGTTAAGGCAAGCCTAGGGCTGTTAGGGCTAGGGCTAGGGCTGTTAGGGGTAGGTCTTTTAGGGTTAATGTTAGGGCTAGGGCTAGTGAAGGACACTTAGGGCTAGGGATAAGGCTGATAGGGATAGGGATTTAGTGTTATTGCTAGGCCTTTAGGTCTAGTGCTAGAGCTGTTAGGGCTAGTGCTAGGGCTAAGGTAAGTCATTAGGGCTCGGGTTAGAGCTAGGGTTAGGTCCTTAGGGCTATGGCTAGGGCTACGGCTAGGTTTAGCACTTTTAAGGCTATTGCTAGAGCTGTGAGGGCTAGGGCTAGGTTTTTAGGGCTAGGGCTAGGGCGAGGTCATTAGAGATAGGGTTTGAGCTTGGGCTAGGGCTTGCGCTAGGGCTAAAGCTGGGCTAGGACGTTAAGGCTAGAGCTAGTGCTCGTGCTAGTGTTAGTGCTAGGGCTAGGGTAAGTCATAAGGGCTAGGGCTAGGGTTATGTCCTTAGGGCTACGGCTAGGGCTAGGGCTAGGTCATTAGGGCTAAGGCTAGAGCTAGGGCTTGGTCTTTAGGGCTAGGGCTAGGACTACGTCTACGTTGTTGTGCTAGGGCTAGGGCTGTTATGGCTAGGGCTGTTAGGACTATGCCTAGGGTTAATGCTAGGGTTAGGGCTGTTTGGACTAGGGCTAGAGCTAGCGGTGATAGTGCTAGAGCTGTTAAGGCTAGGGCTAGGGGTGGGGCTAGGTCTGTTTGGGCTACTGCTAGGCCTGTTAGAACTAGGGCTGTTAAGGCTAGGGCTAGGGAGAGGGTTAGGGCTAGGGCTAGGGCTTTTGTGAGGGCTAGGGCTATGGCTGTCAGTGCTAGGGCTCTTAGTGCTAGGGCTGTTAGTGCTAGGACTGTTAGGCCTAGGGATAGGCCTGCTAGAGCTAGGGCTACGGTTAGGGTGGTTAGTGCTAGGGCTAGGCCTGTTTGAGCTAGGACTAGAGCTGATAGGGCTAGGGCTTTTAAGGCTTGTGCTAGGGTTGGGACTAGGGTTCAGGCTAGGACTTCAGGGCTACAGCTAGGGCTATGGCTTATAGGGTCAGGGATAGCACTAGGGCTGTTAGGGCTAGGGCTAGGGCTAGGGCTATGTCCAGGGCTGTTAGGGTGAGTATTACAGCTGTTATTGCTATGGTTAGGTCTAGGGCTTTAGTGCTAGGGTTGTTAGGGCTAGGGTTAAGGCTAAGGTTAGGGCTGTTAGGGCTAGGGCTAGGTTTCTTAGGGCTAAGGCTAGAGCTGTTAGTGCTAGGGTTATCAGGGCAAGGGCTTTTAGGGCTAGGGCTTTAGGGCTAGGGTTCTTAGGGATAGGGTTAGGGCTCTTAGGGATAGGGATAGGGTTAGGGCTATGGTTTGGGCTGTTAGGGTGTTGCAGACCGTGTAAGACTAGTCAGAGGTTCGAGGCCCTCTAGGGCCGAGTGTAACAAATGAGGTCACTGGCAGTTAATAGCAGATTGTTTTTCATCAAATTGTTTAGTCATATTTATTTAATTCCAAACATGAGCCCTGGATGTCCACAGAGAAATGCAATATTCCACTAAGTTTCTAAGGTCAAGAT
>NW_006408791.1:2129129-2146556 GCF_000296735.1 Chrysochloris asiatica | reverse complement strand
GACACCCCATCTTCGGGTCCTCACCCCCTTGCCGAGGCCAGACCCCGGCATTAGGGCTATTGGATATTACTTGGACTCTTAGGGCTAGGGATAGGGTTATTGCTGTTAGGGCTATGGCTAGGGCTGTTAGGGCTAGGACTGTTAGGCCTCACGTTAGGGCTATGTCTGTTAGGGCTAGGGCTAGTGCTAGGGAACTTAGGCCTAGGGCTAGTACTGATTGGGATAAGGCTAGGTATAGGACTGTTATTGCTAGGGCTATGGATAGAGCTGATAGGGCTAGGGCTGTTAGGGCTAGGGCTGATAGGGCTAGGGCTGTAGCTAGGGTTAGGGTTATAGCTTTAGGGCTATGGCTATGGCTAGGGCTGATAGGCTTTGGGCTAAGGCTAGGGCTGTTACGGATAGCTCTAGGGCTAGAGCTCTTAGAGCTAGGTCTGTTAGGGCTAGGTTAGGGTGTGTGTATATACACACACACACACACACACACACACTATGGCTAGGGCTAGGTCTATGTCTATGGGTAGTTTTAAGGCTATGGCTTTAGGGCTAGAGCTAGGGCTGTTAGGGTTAGGGCTAGGGCTAGGATTCTTAGGGGTAGTGCTAGGGCTAGGGCTAGAGCTGTTAGCGCTAGAGCTAAGGCTGGGTCTAGTGTTAGGGTTAGGGCTTTAGGGCTAGGGCTGTTAGGTGTAGTGTTAGTGCTCTTTGGACAAGGTTCTGGGCTATTATGGTTAGTGTTGTGTGGGCTAGGGCTAGGTCATTAGGGCTAGTGCTAGGACTAGGGCTAGGGCTAGGTCGTTAGGGCTATGGCTAGGGCTAGGGTGAAATCATTAGAGATCTTGCTTGGGTTAGGGTTAGGGCTAAGACTGGGCTAGGTTGTTAGGTGTAGTGCTAATGCTAGGGCTAGGGCTAGGGTAAGTCATTAGGGCTAGGGCTAGGGCTAGGGTTAGTTCCTTAGGGCTACAGTTAGGGCTAGGGCTAGGGCTATGTCATTAGGGATAGGACTTGGGATAGGTCATTAGGTCTAGGGCTACAGCTAGGGCTTAGTCTTTGGGCTAGGGCTAATTCTAGGTCATTGGCCTAGGGCTAGGGCTAGGGCCATTAGGGCTAGGGCTATTAGGGCTACAGCTAAGTTTAAGGCTAGGGTTAGTTCTGTTAGGGCTAGGCCTGTTAGTGCTAGGGCTAGAGCTGATAGGACTAGGGCTGTTAGGGCTAGGGCGAAGGTTAGGGCTAGGGCTTGCCTTAGGGCTAGTGCTAGGGCTAGGGCTGTTAAGGCTAGGGCTGTTAGGGCTAGGGTTGTTAGGGATAGGTCTAGGGCTCTTAAGGCTAGAGCTAGGGTTTGGACTTTAGGGCTAGGGCTAAGTCTAGGTCGTTGGGCTAGAGTTAGGGCTAAGGCTTTAGGGCTAGGGCTGTTAGGACTAGGGCTTGGGTTAAGGCTAAGGCTAGGGCTGTTAAGGCTAGGACTAAGACTAGGTTTAGAGCTGTTAGGGCTAGGGCTGTTAGGGCTAGGTCTATGGCTGATAGTGTTAAGGATAGGGATAGGGCTGTTAGGGCCAGGACTAGTTCCAGGGCTCTTAAGGTTATAGTTAGGGCTGTTAGATCTAGGGCTATGGCTTTAGGGCTAGGGCTTTTAGTGCTAGGGCTAGGGTTAAGGCTAGGGCTAGGGCTGTTATGGCTAGGGCTAGGATTAGGACTGTTCAGGCTAGGGCTAGGTCTAGAGCTGATAGGTCTAGGGCTGTTAGGACTAGGGTTATGGATATTAGGGCTAGGGCTGTTAGGTCTAGGGCTGTTAGGGCCAGGGTTGTTAGGGCTAGGGCTCTTAGGGCTAGTGTTAGTGTCAGGGTTAGGGCTGTTAGGGCTAGCGCTTTTGGGCTAGGGTTAGGGCTATTAGTGCTAGGGCTAGCGCTCTTAGGGCTATGGCTATGGCTAGTTTAGGGATTAGGTTTAGGGCTGTTATGGCTAGGTCTAGGGCTGTTATGGCTAGGGCTAGGGCTGATATGGCTATGGCTAGGGCTTGAGCTGATAGGGCTAGGGATGTTAAGGCTAGGGCTGTGGCTGGTGCTAGGGTTAGGTCTAGGGCTTTAGTGCTACAGCTACAGGTAGGGCTAGGGCTGATAGGGTTAGGGCTAGAGATAGGGCTTTTAGGGATAGGGATAGGTCCAGAACTTTTAGAGTTAGCATTTTGGCTGTTAGGCCTAGGGCTAGGGCTTTAGGGCTAGGGGTGTTAGGGCTAGGACTAGGGTTATGGCTAAGGGTAGGACTCTTAGTGCTAGGACTACGGCTGTTAGGGCTGTTAGGGCTAGGGCTAGGGCTGTTAGGGTCAGGGTAAGGCAAGGGTTAGAGCTGTTAGGGCTAGGGCTATGTCTTATGGGTAGGGCTAGTGCTTGAGCTGTTAGGACTAGGGCTATCACGGCTAGTGCTGTTAGAGCTATGGCTAGGACTCTTAAAGCTAGGGGTATGGGTAGGGCTAGGTTTAGGGTTGTTAGGGCTAGGTATTGGGCTAGAGCTGATAGTGTTAGGGCTGTAAGGGCTAGGGCTGGGCTTAGGGTTAGGGCTAGGGCTTTAGGGCGACGGCTAGGACTAGGGCTATGGCTGATAGGGTTAGGGATAGGGATAGGTATGTTAGGGCTCGGGCAATGTCCAGGGCTGTTAGGGTTAGATTTAGGGCTGAGTGATAGGGCTAATGCTAGGGCTTTAGAGATAGGGCTGTTAGGGGTAGGAATAGTGCTAGGATTAAGGCTGTTAGGGATAGGGGTTAGGCTCTTAGGCCTAGAGCTGTTATGGCTAGGGCTAGGTCTGGGTCTATTGTTAGGGCTAAGGCTTTAGGGTTAGAGCTAATGCTGTTAGGGCTAGGGCTAGAGCTTGGACTCTTAAGCCTAGTGCTAGGGCCAGGGTTAGGGCTGTTAGGGATAGGGCTGTTAGGGCTAGAGCTAGGGTTATTAGGGCTAAGACTGTTAGACCTAGTGCTAGGGCTGGACCTAGGGTTAGGGCTAGATCTTTAGCCCTAGGGCTAGCACTGTTCGGGCTAGGGCTTGGACTCTTAGGGTTTGGATTAGGGTTGATAGTGATAGGGATGGGGCTGTTAGTGCTAGGGCTAGGGCTAGAGCTGATAGGGCTAGGACTGTTAGAGCTAGGGCTGTTACGGCTAGGGCTATGGGTAGATCTGTTAGGGCTAGAGTTTTTAGGGCTAGGGCAAGGGCTGGGACTAGGTTTAGGCTTACTGTTTTAGGCCTAGGTCTTTTAGGGCTTGGGCTAGGGCTCTTAGGGCTAGGGCTATGTTGAGTGCTGTTAGGCACCATCTAGGGCTGTGTGGGCTAGGGTTAGGGCTATGTTTAGGTCTTTCAGGCTAGGGATATGATTAGGGATAGGGCTAGTGTATTAGCGCTAGGGCTAGGGCTAGGGCTAGGGCAAGATCGTTAGAGATAGGGTTTGGTTATGGCTAGGGCTAAGGCTGAACTAGGTCGTTAGGGTTAGGGCTAGTGCTAGGGCTAGGGCTAGGGCTAGGGTATGTAATTAGGGCTAGGGCTAGGGTTAGGACCTTAAGGCTACGGCTAGGGCTAGGGCTAAGTCTTTAGAGATGGGCTATGTCATTAGGGATAGAGCTAAGTCTAGATCATTGGGCTAGGGCAAGGGCTGTTAGGGCTATAAGTCAACCAAAAGACATTATTTACAGATTCCTGACTTACAGAACACTTAAGATTGTTAGCCTTCTAAGAATGCTACTGATTTGAACTTAAGATTGAATTCCTTTTTGTGAAACTGAAATCCCACTTTTACAAAAAGCATATGAAGGGGTCTTTTGAAAGTGATAGGAAGTTTGTAACTGATAGAATTATGATGACATCAAGAAACGGGTAAACACGAGCTTTCCAAAACTTATAAAAGATTCTTTGTGCATGAAAACACTCTAATACGTTACTGTTTTCTTTCTTGCCATTACAGCAAGAAAATAGTTTCCTAAATCATGACATACTTATAGAAACGTTCTCATTAATGTAATACAAGCTTAGGTTTCACTCCTGTATGTGAAAAAGCTTTCCCTATTGAATCGTTTGAATCTATCAACTGTCCTTACTAGTCATTACTTTGAAATCGGATTCTAGGAAACTATATTTTTCAAATAGTCAAGATGCCTGTAAGTTAAACAAAAGATATTGTTTACAGATTCCGGCTGTACAGTACATTCAGGATTGTTAGCCTTCACTAAGAAGGCTACTGATTTCAATTTTGGATTCAATTCCTTTTTGTGAAACTGAAATCCACTTTGGTACGAAAAGTGTATGAAGGGGTCTTTTGAAAGAGACAGGAAGATTGTAACTGATAGAATGGTGGTGACATCAAGAAACAGGCAAACACAAGCTTTCGAAAACTTCTAAAGGTTCTTTGGGCAGGAAAACACACTAACACGTTATTATTTCTATCTTGCCATTACAGCAAGAAAATAGTTTCCTAAATCATGACAACCTGAAAGAAACGTTCTCACTAGTGTAATACAAGCTTAGGTTTCATTTCTGTATGTGAAAAAGCTTTCCCTGTTAAATCGTGGATTTCTTTAAACTGTCCTTACTACTTATTACTTTGAAAGCAGATTCTAGGAGACTTTTTTATTCAAAGAGTCAAGATTCCTGTAAGTTAACCAAAAGACATTGTTTATAGATCCCTGCCGTACAGCACATTTAGGATTGTTAGCCTTCCCTTCTAAGAAGGCTACTGATTTCAATTTAGGATTCAATTCCTTTTCTTGAAACTGAAAACCCGCTTGGTACGAAAAGCGTATGAAAGGGTCTGTGGCAAGAGATAGGAACTTTGGAACTGATAGAATGATGGTGACATCAAGAAACGGGCAAACACAAGCATTCCAAAACTTCTAAACGGTTCTTTGGGCAGGAAAAACACTAACACGATATTATTTCTATCATGCTATTACAGCAAGAAAATTGTTTCCTAAATAATGACATACTTAAAGAAAAATTCTCATTAGTGTAATACAAGCTTAGGTTTCATTCCTGTATGTGAAAAAGGTTTCCATGTTGGATTGTCTCTTTCAACTGTCCTTACTGGTCATTACTTTGAAAGCAGACTCTATGAGACTGTAGTTTTCAAACAGTCAAGATTCCTATAAGTCAACCAAAAGACATTGTTTACAGATTTCTGACTTACAGCACATTTAGGAATGTTAGCCTTTTCTGTAAGAAGGCTACAGATTTCAATTTAGGATTCAATTCCTCTTTGGGAAACTGAAATCCTGCTTGGTATGAAAAGCGTACGAAGGGGTCTTTTGAAAGTTATAGGAAGTTTGTAACTGATATAATGATGGTGACATCAAAAAACGGGTAAACACGAACTTTCCAAAACGTCTAAAAGGTTCTTTGGGCAGAAAAACACTCTAATACGTTACTGTTTTCTATCTTGCCAGTACAGCAAGAAAATTGCTTCCTAAATCATGACATCCTTAAAGAAACGTTCTCATTAGTGTAATACAAACTTAGCTTTCATTCCTGTATGTGAAAACGCTTCCCTGTTGCATTGTTTGTCTCTTGCAACTGTCCTTACTAGTTATTACTTTGAAAATAGACTCTAGGAGACTGTAGTTTTCAAACAGTCAAGATTCCTATAAGTCAACCAAAAGACATTGTTTACAGATTTCTGACTTACAGCACATTTAGGAATGTTAGCCTTTTCTATAAGAAGGCTACTGATTTCAATTTAGGATTCAATTCCTCTTTGGGAAACTGAAATCCCGCTTGGTATGAAAAGCATATGAAGGGGTCTTTTGAAAGAGATAGAATGTTTGTAACTGATATAATGATGGTGACATCAAACCCTGGGTAAACACGAGCTTTCCAAAATGTCTAAAAGGTTCTTTGGGCAGAAAAACACTCTAATACGTTACTGTTTTCTATCTTGCCAGTACAGCAAAAGAAATGTTTCCTAAATCATGACATACTTAAAGAAACATTCTTATTAGTGTAATACAAGCTTAGGTTTAATTCCTGTATGTGAAAAAGCTTTACCTACTGGATTGCATGTTTCTTGCAACTGTCCTAACTAGTCATTACTTTGAAAGTAGACTCTAGGAGACTGTATTTTTCAAACAGTCAAGATTCCTATAAGTCAACCAAAAGATATTGTTTACAGATACCTGAATTAGAGCATATTTAGGATTGTTAGCCTTCTCTCTAAGAAGGTTACTGATTTCAATTTAGGATTCAATTCCTTTTTGTGAAACTGAAATCCCGCTCGGTATGAAAAGTGTATGACGGGGTATTTTGAAAGGGATAGGAAGTTTGTAACTGATAGGATGATGGTGACATCAAGAAACGGGCAAACACGAGCTTTCAAAACCTTCTAAAATGTTCTTTGGGCAGGAAAAGACTCTAACACGTTAGTGTTTTCTGTCTTTCCAGTACAGAAAGAAAATTGCTTCTTAAATCATGACATCCTTAAAGAAAATTTCTCATTAGTGTAATAAAAGCTTAGGTTTCATTCCTGCATATTAAGAAGCTTTCCTTGTGGAATCGTTTGTGTCTTTCAACTGTCCTTACTAGTGATTACATTGAAAGCAGACTCTAGGAGACTGTATTTTTCAAACAGTCAAGATTCCTATAAGTCAACAAAAAGGTGTTATTTACAGATTCTTGACTTACAGCACATTTAGGATTGTTGGACTTCTAAGAATGCTACTGATTTCAATTTAGGATTGAATTCCTGTTTGTGAAACTGAAGTCACGCTTGGTAGGAAAAGCATATGAAGGGGTCATGGATGCCCATTTTAGAATGATGGTGACATCAAGAAACGGGCAAAAATGTGCTTTCAAAACTTCTAAAAGTTTCTTTGGGCAGGAAAACACTCTATCACGTTAGTATTTCTATCTTGCCAGTACAGCAAGAAAATTGTTTCCTAAATTATGACATTCTTAAAGAAATGTTCTCATTAGTTTAATGCAAGCTTAGGTTTCATTCTTTTATGTGAAAAAGCTTTTCCTGTTGAATCATTTGTCTCTTTCAACTGTCCTTACTAGTCATTACTTTGAAAGCAGACTCTATGAGACTGTATTTTTCAAACAGTCAAGATTCCTATAAGGTAACCAAAAGACATTGTTTACAGATTCCTGACTTAGAGCACATTTAGGATTGTTAACCTTCTTTCTAAGAAGGACACTGATTTCAATTTAGAATTCAATTCCTTTTAGTGAAATGGAAATCCTGCTTGGTATGAAAAGAGTAAGAATGGGTTTTTTGAAAGAGATAGGAAGTTTGTAACTGATAGGATGGTGGTGACATCAAGAAATGGGCAATCACAAGATTTCAAAACCTTCTTAAATGTTTATTTGGGCAGGAAAACACTCTAACACTTTAGTGTTTTCTATCTTGATAGTACAGCAAGAAAATAACTTCCTAAATCCTGACATCCTTAAACAAACATTCTCATTAGTGTAATACAAGATTAGGTTTCATTCTTGTATTTGAAAAAACTTTCACTGTTGAATCGTTTGTCAGGTTTCATTCTTGTATTTGAAAAAACTTTCACTGTTGAATCGTTTGTCTCTTTAAACTGTCCTTACTAGTCATTACTTAGAAAGCAGACTCTTATAAGTCAACCAAAAGACATTGTTTACAGATTCCTGACTTAAAGCTTATTTAAGATTGTTAGTCTTCTCTCTAAGAAGGCTGTTGGGGACCAAAGACTTACAGGCCTCATAAAACTTTAAGTCTGGGTCTAACCAGACAAAGTCTGCTTATCAACACAGCAGGGAAGGTAGCTTTCTCTAGGTCACCTGATTCACAGTAAAGGACAGACTTGTAACTACGTAAAACAGCAATGACTTGCAGAACCACCATATATATACTCTGAGATTTGAAATAAACTTTGTCACTTGCCATCAGCTTGTGTCCCTTGCCCGTTCGTTAGTCCTCGCCTCTCTTTCAGGAAACCCACGCAGTAGTCTGAGCAGGTCTCGGACCCCGATAAGTGGCGCCCAAAACGTGGGACTCGAATATGAGAGATAACGCGACAGACCCTCCAAAACAGACCCGAAGAATAAGGACGCAAGGACATTAAAAGAAGGGAGGGCAATCCAATCAGGTAAGTATGGGAAACAAACCGGGAAGAGCATGGTATGTAGATATGTTGAGAGAAATGCTATGTAGCAGAGGTGCAAAAGTAGATCATAGCCAGCTTTGTAAACTCATAGACTTTTTAAATACTGTCTGTCCTTGGTTCCCTGAGGACGGAGTGTTTGATGTTAAGTTATGGAATCAGATAAGTCATCAACTGCAAGAATACTATGCTAAGAATGGTCTGTCCCAGGTGCCTGCCTATACATTTAGTTTGTGGCGGCTTGTCTGGGATACTTTTGATTTTGGCAGCAATCATCTGGGAGGCAGTTCCACGAACCAACCACTCCACCTCCACCCATATACCCTGATTTATAATCTTTACCGACTTTGAGCATAGAAAAAGAATTGGGGGATGAGAAACACGAGGATAAGAAAGAAAATGATAGTGGGGATGAAGCCTGGCCAGATTCTCCGGTCAGTGCTCTTTTTTCAGTCAGTGTAAAGAAGGAACAAGAAGAGGAGAAGTCGTGCCCTAAAATGGCACTGGCACCAAAGCACAGGGAAGTAACAGAGGCAAAAGTAGATAAGGCAGAAGAAGAAGGGCCGCACCCTAACATGACGCTGGAAAAAGAGGAAGTGCCCAGGTGCAAGTCTAATTCCCCATTAACTTCTGGTGAAATGTGTGAGGGAGATCTAAGATCTGTGCTGAAAGAAGTTTTAAGTCAATTAAAAGATTTAACTTTAGAGGAAAAGGCATTGACTGAAACTATACAGCAAAAGGAGGAGCAGTGGCGCACTGCCCTTGCTGACTTAGCCAAAGAGAGAGAGGCTAGGACTCAAAGAGAAACAATGACTCCCTTACACTTGAACCCCTGTGCCACTGTTCAGTCTAATACCCCAGTGATTGCCCCTGTCACTGTAAAAATAGCTACCCCAAGATACTCCCAGATACAGGCGGCATTACTTGATGGAGCAAGACAGGGGGACGAGTTGTCTGGTTTTCAAATGTATCCAATTGTGCAGATGCCCGCTGGTCAAGATGAGCACGGTAGAGATGTGGAGACTTGCACCCACAGTTCTTTACACTTTAAAAGTTTAAAAAAGTTAAAAATGGCTTCTGCTCAGTATGGGCCGAATGCTCCCTTTACACAGGCTTTGATAGAACCAGTCTGTGAAGAAGTGTTGCCTCCTTTAGATTGGAAGAATATCACCCATGCCTGTCTTGCAGGAGGTGATAATTTGTTGTGGAAATCTGGGTATTATGAGGAAGCATGGTGTATAGCAAACCTTAACAACAATCAGCAGAATTGGGGAGCCATATTTGACATGTTAGTAGGGGAAGGGAAATATAATACCATAAAAAAGCAAATTGTGTATCCTATGCCTGCCTATGCTCAGATTAATCAGGGCGGACGAAAAGCTTGGAGATCCATCCCCAACACCGATAAGCAAACTACTGAGTTATCAAAGGTGCATCAGGGTCCTGATGAACCTTTTCAAGACTTTGTCTCCCGACTACTTCTTACATCTGGAAGGATCCTGGGTGATTCCCCTTACTCTCAGACCCTTGTAAAACAGCTGGCCTTTGAAAATGTCAATAGTGCTTGTCAGATGGTTATTCGCCCATTCAAGAATAAAGGCACTTAGATGATTACATTCGTCTTTGTGCCAATGTGGGACCCTCATACAATCAGGGCCTGGCAATGGCCGCCACCCTTCAGGAGCTAACTTCTCCGGAAATGTTCGCTGCTCTTAAATGCCCAGGAAAGTGTTTTAATTGTGGAAAAATAGGCCATCTTGCTAAAGAATGTAAACAAAGAAAGAATGATAAGAACAATTGTAAAAATACAGCTCCTAAAGTATGTCCCCCGTGCAAAAGAGGCAAACATTGGGCCTCTGAGTCCCGCTCGAAGACCGATGCCAATGGGCAACTGGTGCCAGGAAACGGCCAGAGGGGCCAACCCTGGGCCCCACAACCAAACAGGGGAATTTTCACTGTGACCAATCCCTTCCGCAACGGGTCGCAGATCTCCAGCAAGCCACCACAGGGAATGCCGGGTTGGACCTCAGTCCATCCACCAAAATCGTATTAACTTCTGAAATGGGCATACAGGCTATCCCTAGTGGGGTCTGGGGACCTCTGCCTGAAGGATATTTTGGGCTCATCCTGAGCAGAAGTATCAGCACTCTTTCCAGACTAATTATTACCTCTGGGGTCATTGACTCTGATTATACTGGAGAAATAAAAATTCTGGCAAAAACGGAACAGGTTATCATCCGTTTGGCTGCTGGCCAATGCATAGCACAACTGATTTTGCTGCCTCTTGCTGTGAAAGATTATAAGTATAAGAAAGAAAGCAGAGGCACCAAAGGATTCGGTTCTTCTGACGCCTACTGGGTGAGGGCTATCCAACAAGAGAAACCTAAATTAACCTTCACAATAGAAGGCAGAATTTTTGCTGGTCTCCTGGATACTGGAGCTGATGTCTCTGTGATTTCTGAAAATGATTGGCCAACAGTCTGGCCTGCACAAGAGACTATCAGTAAACTTGTGGGTATTGGACAATCTCAAAGCCCAAGACAGAGCAGTAATTTACTGCATTGGAAAAATGATGAGGGACATGAAGTTGCTTTTCAGCCTTTTGTAGTATGTGGCTTACCTGTGAATCTCTGGGGCCGTGATGTCCTGGAAAAGATGGGAGCCTTGCTCTTTTGTCCTAATCCCAGAGTAGCTCAAATTATGTTAGACCAGAATTTTGTGCCTACTGAAGGTTTAGGAAGACACCAGCAAGGTATGCATCACCCTATAACTATTCAGGCCAAGCAAGATCGCAGAGGCCTAGGATATTTTCCATAGCGTCCACTGATGTTGCTGCACCCCACACTGATAAGAGAACCTGGCTGCCTGACCCTGTTCTCATATGGGGACAAGGTTATGTTTCTGTCTTTCCACAGGATGAACCTGGTGCTCTTTGGATTCCTGAGTGCCTTGTGCGGCATGTGGATGACGCAGGCGGCAACCCATTGGGCTGTCTTCCCACACCCTCCGCTGGTAAGACCTGTGACCTGGAAGTAGAGGAATCGAGCCCCGCTCCCATTATACTCAAATGACTCAAGCATGGGGCTCCCGTCAGATGGTCACCTGATTAGAGAAATTCAGACATATAATTATACTGGATGCAGTTACTCTCATCCTATTTGCCATACAGTTACCGACAAGTCTTTCACATCAAATGTGTGCCATATTGCTCCTTTGGAATATGGACCTATTGGAATAGTTGCACAGAATTTACGATGCCCTGCCACCAGTGTTTGTAACCTTAATCACGCTTCCAACAAAATTTCTTTATGCCTTCCTGAACCTTTTGTGTTTCTAACTGGGAACATTCATGTTTGGAATTACATTTCATCAGGGGGATACTCTAGATATAACATAAGTTGTCTCCATTGTCAGTTGCGTACCTGTATTACAGACTTGCTACCTAATACTACTGTTATACCCCGTAAGAGACCAGCATATATATTATTGCCAGTGAATATTTTACAGAAATGGTATGATGATGCAGGTTTACAACTAGGTGATGATTTTACTAAATTGCTTGCCAGATCCAGAAGAGGTCTTGGTCTCATTGTGGTAGGCGTTGTCTCCCTCGTATCACTGCTCATTTCCCTCACTGCCACCACAGTTGCCCTTACTCAAGAAATTCAGACTGCAGCTACTGTTAACGAGCTGATGGACAATGTTACCTACAACTGGGACCAGCAAGAATAGATTGATCTGGCCATTGAACATTGCTTGAATGGACTGTATGATACTGTTAACGTACTTGGGGATACCTTAAAGCAGGTCGTGGTCTGGCAACATCGTGTGTGCCATGCTGATTACTGCTCCATTTGTGTAACTAAACTTGTGTATAATGCTTCGGCCTTCCCTTGGCCCATAGTGCTTACAACGTAATGACTAGTAAGGACAGTTGAAAGATACAAACGATTCAACAGTGAAAGATTTTCACATACAGGAATGAAACCTAAGCTTGTAGTACACTAACGAAAACGTTTCTTTAAGGATGTCATTATTTAGGAAACAATTATCTTGGTGTACTGGCGAGATAGAAAAACACAAACGTGTTAAAGTGTTTTCCTGCCCAAAGAACCTTTTAGAAGTTTAAGAAAACTTGTGTTTACCTGTTTTTCATGTCACCTTCTTGCTATTAGTTACAAACTTCCTACCTATTTCAAAAACACCTTTACACGCGTTTCATACCAAGCGGGATTCAGTTTCACAAAAAGCAATTCAATTCTAAATTGAAATCAGTAGCCTTCTGAGAGAAGAAGGCTAACAATTCTAAATGTGCAGTAAGGCAGTAATCCATAAATAATGTCTTTTGGTTGATTTATAGGCACCTTGACGGAAAACTACAGTCTCCTAGAATCTGCTTACAAAGTAATGACTAGTAAGCACAGTTGAAAGATACAAACAATTCAACAGGGAAAGCTTTTTCACATACAGGAATGAAACCTAAGCTTGTGTTACACTAATGAGAATTTTCTTTAAGGATGTCATGATTTAGCAAACAATTGTGTTACACTAATGAGAACATTTCTTTAATGGCGTCATGATTTAGGAAACAAGTTTCTTACTGAACTGGCAAGATAGAAAACACTAACGTGTTAGTGTGTTTTCCTGCCCAAAGTACCTTTTAGAAGTTTTGGAAAATTTGTGTATACCTCTTTTTGATGTCAATTTCATACTATTAGTTACAAACTTCCTACCGCTTTTCAAAATCCCTTTATACGCGTTTCATATCAAGCGGGATTTCAGTTTCACAAAAAAAAAACAATTCAATATGAAATTGAAATCAGTAGCCTTCTTAAAGTGAAGGCTAACAATCCTAAATGTGCTGTAAGGCAGGAATCTGTAAACAATGTCTTCTGGTTGACTTATAGGCATCTTGACCATTTTAAAAATACAGTTTCCTGGTATCTGCTTACAAAGTAATGACAAGTAATGACAGTTGAAAGATACAAACGATTCAACAGGGACAAAATTTTCATATGGGAATGAAACCTCAGCTTGTATTACACTAGTGAGAATTTTCTTTAAGGATGTCATGATTTAGCAAACAACTTTCTTGCTGTACTGGCAAGATTGAAAACTCTAACGTGTTTGAGGGTTTTCCTGCACAAAGAGTCTTTTAGAAGGTTTAGAAAATTTGGGTTTACTTGTGTTTTGATGTCACCATCATACTATCAGTTACAAACTTCCTATCACTTTCCAAAACCCCTTCATGCGCGTTTTGTACCATGCTTGATTTCAATTTCACAAAAAGCAATTCAATCCTAAATTGAAATAAGTAGCCTTCTTAGATAGAAGGCTAACAATCCTAAATGTGCTGTAAGGCAGGAATCTATAAACAATGTTTTTGGTGGACTTATATGGATCTTGATTATTTGAAAAATACAGTCTCCTAGAAACTGCTTGCAAAGTAATGACTAGTAAGGACAGTTGAAAGATACAAACGATTCAACAGGGAAAGCTTTTTCACATACAGGAATGAAACCTAAGCTACTATTATACTAAGGAAAACGTTTCTTTAAGGATGTCATGATTTAGGAAACAATTTTGTTGCTGTACTGGCAAGATTGAATACACTAACGTGTTAGAGTGTTTTCCTGCACAATTAACCTATTTGAAGTTTTGGAAAACTTGTATTTACCTGTTTTATCATGTCATCATTATACTATCAGTTTCAAACTTCCTATGTCTTTCCAAAACCCCTTCATACGCGTTTCATATACACCAGGATTTCAGTTTCACAAAATGAAATTCAATCCTAAATTGAAATCAGTAGACTTCCTAGAGAGAAGGCTAAACATCCTAAATGTGCTGTATGGTAGGAATCTGTAAACAAGTTCTTTTGTTGCCTTATATGCATCTGGATTGTTTGAAAACTACAGTCTCCTAGAATCTGCTTATAAAGTAATGACTAGTAAGGACAGTTGAAAGATCCAAATGATTCAACAGGGAAAGCTTTTTCACATACGGAAATGAAACCTAAGCTTGTATTACATTAATGAGAACGTTTCTTTAAGGATGTCATGATTTAGGAAAGAATTTACTTGCTGTACTGGCAAGATAGAAAACATTAATGTGTTAGAATGTTTTCCTGCCCAAAGAACCTTTTAGAAGTTTAGTAAAACTTGTGTTTACCTATTTTTTCATGTCGCCATCATACTATCAGTTACAAAGTTCCTATCATTTTCGAAAACCCGTTTATACGCATGTCTTACCAAGTGGGATTTCAGGTTCACATAAAGCAATTCAATCTTAAATTGAAATCAGTAGCCTTCTTAGAGAGAAGGCTAACAATCCTAACAATTCCTGCGGTATGGCAGGAATCTGTAAACAATGTCTTTTGGTTGGCTTATAGGCATCTTGATTATTTGAAAAATACAGTCTCATAGAAACTGCTTACATAGTAATGACTAGTAAGGATAGTTGAAAGATACAAACAATTCAACAGGGAATGCTTTTTCACATACAGGAATGAAACCTAAGCTTACCTAAGACTAATGAGAAAGTTTCTTTAAGGATGTCATGATTTAGGAAACAATTTTCTTGCTGTACTGGCAAGATAGAAACCACTAACGTGTTAGAGCGTTTTCCGACCCAAAGAACCTTTTAGATATTTTGGAAAACTTCTGTTTTCCTGTGTTTTGATTTCACCCTCCTACTATTGGTTTTAAACTTCCTACCACTTTCCAAAACCCCATTTTACACATTTCATAGCAAGCGGGATTTCAGTTTCACAAAAAGCCATTCATCCCTAAATCAGTAGCCATCTAGAGAGAGCTGTAACAATCCTAAATGTGCTGTAAGGCAGGAAACTGTAAACAATGTCTTTTGGTTGACTTACAGGCATCTTGACTGTTTGAAAAATACAGTCTCCTAGAATCTGCTTACAAAGTAATGACTAGTTAGGACAGCTGAAAGATACAAACGATTCAACAGGGAAAGCTTTTTCACATATGGGAATGAAACCTCAGCTTGTGTTACATTAATGAGAATATTTCTTTAAGAATGTCATGGTTTAGGAAACAATTTTCTTGCTGTACTGGCAAGATAGAAAATACTAACGTGTTTGAGTGTTTTCCTGCCCAAAGAAACTTTTAGAAGTTTTGGAAAACATGTCTTTACCTGTTTTTGGATGTCACCATCATACTATTAGTTACAAACTTCCTACCTCTTTCCAAAACCCCTTTATTCGTGTTTCATACCAAGCAGGATTTTAGTTTCACAAAAAGTAATTCAATCCTAAATGGAAATCGGTAGCCTTCTTAGAGAGCAAGCTAACAATCCTAAATGTGTTGTAAGGCAGGAATCTGTAAACAATGTCTTTTGGTTGACTTATTGGCATCTTGACTGATTGAAAAATACAGTCTCCTAGCATCTGCTTACAAAGTAATGACTAATAAGGACAGTAGAAAGATGCAAACGGTTCAACAGGGAAAGCTTTTTCAAATACGGGAATGCAAACTAAGCTTGTATTACACTAATGAGAACGTTTCTTTAAGGTTGTCATGATTTAGACAACAATTTTCTTTCTGCACTGGAAAGATAGAAAACATTAACGTATTATAGTGTTTTCCTGCCCAAAGAAATTTTTGAAAGTTTTGGAAACTTATGTTTACCTGTTTTTTGACGTCACCTTCATACTATTAGTTACAAACTTGCTATCTCTTTCCAAAAATCCTTTATACACGTTTCGTACCAAGCGTGAATTCAGTTTCACAAAAAGCAATTCAATCATAATTGAAATCCGTAGCCTTCTTAGAGAAAAGGCTAAAAATCCTAAATGTGCTGTATGGCATAAATCTGTAAACAATGTCTTTTGGTTGACTTATTGGCATCTTGACTGGTTGAAAAGTACAGTCTTCTAGAATCTACTTACAAAGTAATGACTAGTAAGGACAGTTGAAATATACAAACGATTCAGCAGGAAAAGATTTTTCATATACAGGAATGAAACCTAAGCTTTTATTACACTAATGAGTATGTTTCTTTAAGGATGTTATGATTTAGGAAACAATTTTCTTGCTGTACTGGCAAGATTGAAAACAAAAGCATATTAGAGTGTTTACCTACACAAAGAACCTTTTAGAAGTTTTGGAAAACTAGTGTTCACTTGTTATTTCATGTCAACATCATACTATCAGTTACATACTTTCTATCTCTTTCCAACAGCCCTTCATACGTGTTTCGTACCAAGCAGGATATCAGTTTCACAAAAGCAATTCAATCGTAAATTGAAATCAGTAGCCTTCTTAGAGAGAAGGCTCACATTCCTAAATGTGCTGTAAGGCAGGAATCTGTAAACAATGTCTTTTGGTTGACTTATAGGCATCTTGACTATTTGAGAAATACAGTCTCCAAGAACCTGCTTACAAAGTAATGACTAGTAAGGACAATTCAAAGATAAAAACGATTCAACAGGGAAAGCTTTTTCACATACGGGAATGAAACCTAATGTTGTATTAGACTAATGAGAACGTTTCTTTAAATTTGTGATGTTTAGGAAACAGTTTTCTTTCTGTGCTGGTAAGATAGAAACCACTAACATGTTAGAATGTTTTCCTGCCCAAAGAGCCTTTTAGAAGCTTTAGAAAACTTGTTTTTTCTCATTTTTTCATGTCACCACATTACTATCAGTTACTAACTTCCTACCACTTACCAAAACCTCTTTATATGCGTTTCATACCAAGCGGGATTTCAGTTTCAAAAAAAGCAATTCAATCCTAAATTGAAATCAGTAGCCTTCTTTGAGACAAGGCTAACAATCCTATATGTGCTGTGAGGCAGGAGTCTGTAAACAATGTCTTTTGGTTGACTTATACTTATGTTGATTGTTTGAAAAATACAGTCTCCTAGAATCTACTTTCTAAGTAATGACTAGTAAGGACACTTGAAAGATACAAACGATTCAACAGGGAAAGCTTTTTCACATACAGTAATGAAACCTAAGCTTGTATTACACTAATGAGAACATTTCTTTATGGATGTCATGATTTAGGAAACAATTTTCTTGCTGGACTGGCAAGATAGAAAACACTAACGTGTTAGTGTGTTTTCCTGCCCAAAGAACATTTTAAAAGTTTTGGGAAACTTGTGTTTACTTCTTTTTTGATGTCACCTTCATACTATTAGTTACAAACTTCCTATGTCTTTCCAAAATTCCTTTATACATGTTTCGTACCAACCGGGATTTCAGTTTCACAAAAAGCAATTCAATCTTAAATTGAAACCAGTAGCCTTCTTAGACAGAAGCCTAACAATCCTAAATGTACTGTACATCAAGAATCTGTAAACAATGT
>NW_006408791.1:2127707-2128704 GCF_000296735.1 Chrysochloris asiatica | reverse complement strand
CAAGAATCTGTAAACAATGTCTCTTGGTTGACTTACAGGGATCTTGACTGTTTGAAAAATACAGTCCCCTTGAATCTGCTTACAAAGTAATGACTAGTGAGGATAGTTGAAAGATACAAACGATTCTACAGGGAAAGCTTTTTCACATACGGGAATGAAACCTAAGCTTGTATTACACTAACGAGAAAGTAACTTTAAGGATGTCATGATTTAGGAAACAATTTTCTTGCTGTACTGGCAAGATTGAAAACACAAACATGTTACTGTGTTTTCCTGCCCAAAGAATCTTTTAGAAGTTTTGGAAAACTTGTGTTTACCTGTTTTTTGATGTCACCTTAATACTATTGGTTATAACTTCCTATATCTTTCCAAACTTCTTTATCCATATTTTGTACAAAGCGGTATTTCAGTTTCTCAAAAAGCAATTCAATCCTAAATTGAAATCAGTAGCCTTCTAAGAGAGAAGTCTAACAATCCTAAATGTGCTGTATGACAGGAATCGGTAAACAATGTCTTCTGGTTGACTCATAGGCATATGGACTGCTTGAAAAATAGTCTCCTAGAATCTGCTTTCAAAATAATGACTAGCAAGGACAGTTGGAAGCTACAAACGATTCAACAGGGAAAGCTTTTTACATATGGGAATGAAACCTAAGCTTGCATTACAGTAATGAGAACGTTTCTTTAAGGATGCCATGATTTAGGAAACAATTTTCTTTCTCTACTGGCAAGATAGAAAACACTAACATGTTAGAGTGTTTTCCTGCCCAAAGAACCTTTTAGAAGTTTTGGAAAACTTGTGTTTATTGTTTTTTGATGTCACCATCATATTATCAGTTACAAACTTCCGATGTCTTTCCAAAACCCCTTCATACGCTTTTCCTACCAAGCTGGATTTCAGATTCACAAAAAGCAATTCAATCCTAAATTGAAATCAGTAGCCTTCTTAGAGAAAAGGCTAACAATCCTAAATGTGCTGTATGGCAGGAATCTGTAA
>NW_006408791.1:2125275-2127307 GCF_000296735.1 Chrysochloris asiatica | reverse complement strand
AAAGCAATTCAATCCTAAATTGAAATCAGTAGCCTTCTTAGAGAAAAGGCTAACAATCCTAAATGTGCTGTATGGCAGGAATCTGTAAACAATGTATTTTGGTTGACTTATAGGCATCTTGATTGTTTGAAATATACAGTCTCCTAGAATCTGATTTCAAAGTAATGTCTAGTAAAGACAGTTGAAAGATACAAACGATTCAACAGGGAAAGCTTTTTCACATAAAGGAATGACACCTAAGCTTCTATTACACTAATGAGAATGTTTATTTAAAGATGTCATGATTTAGGAAACAATTGTCTTTCTATACTGGCAAGATAGAAAACACTAACGTGTTAAAGTGTTTTCCTGCCCAAAGAACCTTTTAGAAGTTTTGGAAAACTTTTGTTTACTTGTTTTTTGATGTCACCATCATACTATTAGTTACAAACTTCCTACCTCTCTCCAAAACATCTTTATATGCGTTTCATACCAAGCGGGATTTCAGTTTCACAAAAAGCATTTCAATCCTAAATTTAAATCAGCAGCCTTCTTGGAGAGAAGGCTAACAATCTTAAATGTGCTGTATGGAAGGAATTGGTAAACAATGTCTTTTGGTTGACTTATAGGCAGGCATCTTGATTGTTTGAAAAATACAGTCTCTTAGAATCTGCTTACAAAGTGATGATTAGTAAGGACAGTTGAAATATACAAAAGATTCAACAGGGAAAGCTTTTTCACATAAGGGAATGCAACCTCAGCTTGTATTATATTAATGAGAACTTTTCTTTAAGGATACCATGATTTAGGAAACAATTTTCTTGCTGTACTGGCAAGATAGAAAACACTAATGTGTTAGAGTATTTTACTGCACAAAGAACCTTTTAGAAGTTTTGGAAAACTTGTGCTTGTTGTTTTTTGATGTTACCATCATACTATCAGTTACAAACTTCCTATCACTTTCCCAAACCCCTTCATATGCGTTTCGTGCAGGATTTCATTTTCACAAAAAGCAATTCAATCCTAAATTGAAATCAGTTGTCTTCTTAGAGAAAAGGCTAACAATTCTAAATTTGCTGTAAGGCAGAAATCTGTAAGCAATGTCTTTTGGTTGATGGATAGGCATCTTGATTCTTTGAAAAATACAGTCTCCTAGAATCTGCTTTCAAAGTAATGACTAGTAAGGACAGTTGAAAGATACAAACGATTCAACAGAGAAAGCATATTCACATACAGGAATGAAACCTAAGCTTGTATTACACTAATGAGAATGTTTCTTTAAGGATGTCATCATTTATGAAACAATTCTATAGCGGTACTAGAAGGTAGAAAACACTAAGGTGTTAGAGTGTTTTCCTGCCCAAAGAACCTAATAGAAGTTTTGGAAAACAAATGTTTAAGTTTTTTTTGATGTCGCATTCATACTATTAGTCATAAACTTCCTTTGTCTTTCCACAACCCCTTTATACGTTTTTCGTACCATACGGGGTTTCAGTTTCACAAAAAGCAATTAAATCCTAAATTGAAATCAGTAGCCTTCTTATAGAGAAGTCTAACAATCCTAAATGTGCTAGATGGCAGGAATCGGTATACAATTTCTTATGGTTGACTTAAAGGCATCTTGACTGTTTGAAAAATACGGTCTCCTAGAATCTTCTTACAAATTATTGACTGGTAAAGACAGTTGAAAGATACAAACGATTCAACAGTGAAAGCTTTTTCATATAGGGGAATGAAATCTGAGCTTGCATTACACGGATGAGACTGTTTCTTTAAGGATGTCATGATTTAGGAAAAAAAATTCTTTTTGTACTGGCAAGATAGAAAACACCAAAGTATTAGAGTGTTTTCCTACTCAAAAAACCTTTTAGAAGTTTTGGAAAACTTGTGTTGACCTGTTTTTTGATGTCACCATCATACTATGAGTTAAGAAATTTCTATCACTTTCCACAACCCTTTCATACGCATTTTGTATCAAGCAGGATTTCAGTTTCACATAAAGCAATTCAATCCTAAATGGAAATCAGTAGCCTTCTTATAGAGAAGGCTTGTT
>NW_006408791.1:2114057-2124224 GCF_000296735.1 Chrysochloris asiatica | reverse complement strand
CAATAAAGCACAGGTAAACATCCTTCTGATATTCTCTGCTTTCAGCCAAGATCCATCGGACATCAGCAATGATATCTCTCATTCCACGGACTCTTCTGAATCCAGCTTGAACCTCTGGAAGTTCTCTGTCAATGTATGATTGTAGCCGTTTCTGTATTACTTTTAGCAAAACTTTTCTTGCTTGAGATATCAAAGAGATTGTCCAATGATTTCCGCATTCCGTTGGATCACCTCTCTTTGGAATGGGCATAAACATTGATCTCTTCCAATCAGTCGGCCAGACAGGAAACTATAAACTATGAATTCCTTTCATTTCAATTATAGGAATCCTGTTCGTATTAAAACTAGTGTCCTAGAATTTGTTTTCTAATAATGATTAGAAAGGACTGTGAATGAGACCAATGAATCAACATGGAAAGCTATTTCAAGTAAAGAGAAACCAGCAAACCTTGTAATACACAAAAGAGAAGGTTTCCTTAAGGATATCATGACCTAGCAAACTATTTTGATGCTGTACTAGCAAAATAGAAAAAAAAAAAAAAAAAAGTTTGTTTGAATGTTTTTGTCCAAAGGAGCTCTTAGAAGTCTTTACAAACTTGTGTTCTGCATATTCTGAATGCAATCTTGCCTTGCTCAGTAACAATCTTCCTATCTCTTTGTCAAAGGCTCTTCATACGCTTTTCACACCAAGAGGGATTTCAGTTTCACAAAAAGGAATTCAATCCTAAATTGAAATCAGTAACCTTGTTATAAAGACACCAAAGAATCCTGAATGGATGTACGTCAAAAAAACTGTAAACTATGAATGCCTTTGGTTTAAATTATAGGAATCCTGTCAGTATTAAAACTAGTGTCCTAGAATTTGTTTTCTGAATAACGACTACAAAGGACTCTGAACAAGACAAATGAGTCAAAAAGTAAAGCTGTTTCAAGTAAAGGGAAGCCAGCAAACCTTGTAATGCCTAAAGAGAAGGTTTTCTTAAGGATATCATGATTGAGACTACTATTTTGATGCTGACCTAGCAAAATAGGAAAAACCAGTTCGTTTGAATGTTTTTGTGTCCAAAGGAGCTCTTACAAGTCTTTACAACCTTTCATTCTGCATTTTATGAATGCAGTCATGATTCACTCAGTTACAATCTTCCTATCACGTTCTAAAAGGCTCTTCATACACTTTTCGTACCATGCAGGATTTCAGTTTCATAAAAAGGAATTCAATCCTAAATAGAAATCAGTAAGCTTGTTATAAAGACGTCGAAGTATCCTGAATGGGGAGGGCTTTACATCAGGAAACTTTAAACTATGAATGCCTTTGATTTAAATTATAGGAATACTCTCAGTGTTAAAACTAGTGTTCTATTATTTTGTTTCTAAGTAATGAATACAGAGAACTGTGAAGGAGACAAATGAGTCAACAGAGAAAGCTATTTCAAGTAAAGAGAAGCCAGCAAAGCTTGTAATACACTAAAGAGAAGGCTTCCTTAAGGATATCATATTCTAGCAAACTATTTTGATGCTGTCCTAGCAAATTATGAAGCAAAACAGTTTGTTTGAATGGTTTTGTTTCCAAAGGAGCTCTTAGAAGTCTTTACAACCTTACGTTCTGCATTTTCTGAGTGAAATCATGACTCACTCAGTTACAATCTTCCTATCTCTTTCTTAAACACTCTTCATATGCTTTTCGTATCATGTGGAATTTCAGTTTAACAAAAAAAAATATAATCCTAAATTGAAATCAGTAGTCTTGTTATTAAGATGTCAAAGAATCCTGAATGGGGTGTGGTGTAAATCAGGAAACTGTAAACTCTGAATGCCCCTGGTTTAAATTATAGGAATCCTGTCAGTATTAAAACTAGTGTCCTCCAATTTGGTTTCTAAGTAATGACTACAAAGGATTGTGAAGGTGACAAATAAGTCAACAGGAAATCTATTTTAAGTAAAGAGAAGCCAGCAAACTTTGTAATACACTAAAGAGAAGGTTTTCTTAAGGATATCATGATCTAGCAAACTATTTTGATGCTGTCCTAGCAAAATATGAAAAACCAGTTCTAAGACTTCTTAGAAGTCTTTACAACCTGGTGTTCTGCATTTTCTGAATGCAATCATGACTCACTCAGTTACAATCTTCCTATCTCTTTCTAAAAGACTCTTCATGCACTTTTTCTACCATGTGGAATATCAGTTTAACAAACAGGAATTCAATTTCAAGTTAAAATCAGTAGCCTTTTTATAAAGACATCAAAGAATCCTAAGTGGGGTGGGGTGTACGTAAGGAAACTGTAAACTATGAATGCCTTTAGTTTAAATTACAGGAATCCTGTGAGTATTAAAATTAGTATCCTAGAATTTGGTTTCTAAGTAATGAATACTTAGAAACTGTAAACTATGAATGCCTTTGGTTTAAATTATAGAAAAACTGTCAGTATTAAACCTAGTGTTCTATTATTTTGCTTCTAAGTAATGAATACAAAGAACTGTGAATGAGACAAATGAACCAACAGGGAAAGCTAATTCAAGTAAAAAGTAGCCGGCAATCTTTGTAATACACGTAAGAGAAGGTTTCCTTAAGGATATGATGATCTAGCAAACTATTTTGATGCTGTCATGGCAGTTCGTTTGGATGTTTTTGTTTCCTAAGGAGTTCTTAGAAGCCCTAGCCATAGCCATAGCCATAGCCATAGCCCTAACTGCCCTAGCCTATTCCTAGCCCTAAGAGCCATAGACTTAGCCCTAACCCTAAGAGCCCTAGATCTAGCCCAATCCCTAAGAGCCCTAGAAGTAGGGCAATCCCTAGCACTAGCCCTAACAGCCCTAGGTCTAGACCTAGCCCTAGCCCTCGTCCTAGCCCTAGCCCTAACAGACCTAACAGCTCTAACAGTCGTAACAACCTTAACAGACCTAACAGCCCTAACAGCCCTAACAGCCTTAACAGCCCTAGCCAAAGCCCGAGCCCAAGCCTGAACCCTAGACGTAGCCCTAGACATAGCCCTCAAAACCCTAGCCCAAGCCCTAACAGTCCTAGCACTAGCCCTATTCCTAACAGCCCTAGTCCCTGTCCTAGCCATATCAGTCCTAGCCATAACAGCCCTAGCCCTAGCCCTGGCCCTAACAGCCCTAGACCTTGACCTAGACCTAGACCTAGCCCTAATCCTAAAAGCCCTAGCCTAGACCTAGCCCTAACAGCCCTAGCCTAGATCTAGACCTAACCCTAAGAGCACTAACAGCCCTAGCCGAAGCCCTAGACTAAGCGACTCCAGCCCTAGCCCTAACACTTGCCCTAGCCCTAACAGTCCAAGACCTAGCACTAGCCCTAACCCTAGCCCTAACAGCCCTAGTCCTAGCCCTAGGCCCAGCCATAGCCATAGCCCTAAACTACCTAGCCTTAACCCTAGCCCAAACAACCCTATCCTAGCCCTAGTCCTAGCCCTAACCCAAAACCTAACCTTAACCCTAGTGCTAACCCTAAACATAGCCCAAGCCCTAACAGCCCTAGGCCTAGGCCTAGGACTAGCCCTATATCTTGCCCTAACAGCCCTAGTCCTAGCCATTGCCCTAATCCAGACACTAGCCCTAGACCTAGTCCTACCCCTAGCCTTAGCCCTAACAGCCCTTGCCTAGCCCTAGCCCTAACCCAAGCCCTAGACCTAGCCATAGCCCGAACCATAACAGCACTAGCCCTAGGCCTACCCTAACCCTAGCCCTGGCACTATCCCTAGACCTAGCCTAAGCCCTAGCCCTAGCCCTAACCTTAACAGCACTCACACTAACAGCCCTAGCTCTAGCCCTAACTCTAACAGCACTAGCCAAACCATAACCCAAACAGCCCTAGTGCTAACAACCCTATCCCTATCCCTAAGAGTCTTGGCCCTAACCCTAGCCCTAACAGCCCAAACACTAGCACTAGTCCTAGCCCTAGCACTAGCCAAAGCACTATCCCTATCCCTAACAACCCTAACAGCCCTAACAGCCTTAACAACCCTAGCCCAAGCCCTAGTCCTAGCCCTAACAGACCTAGCCCTAGCCCTAGCCCAAAAGGTAACCCTATATCTAGCCCAAACCCTATCCCTAGTCCTAGCCCTAACAGCCTTAGCCCTAGTACTTTCCCTAACAGCCCAAGTCCTACCCTAGCCCTAGCCCTAATAACTCTAGCCATAGCCCTAGAACTAGCTCTAGCCCTAGCCATAACAGACCTAGCCCTAACAGACCTAGTCCAAGCCCAAGCCCTAGCTCTAGCTGAAGGCTTAGCCCTAGCCCTAGTCCTACTCCTAGCCCTAGCCTTAGCTCTAGCCCTAACAATCCTAGCCATAGCCATAGCCTGAGCCCTAGGTCTTGCCCTAAACCTAGACCTATACTTAGCCCTAGCCCTAGGCCTAGCCATATATCTAGCCCTAACATTCCTAGTCCTAGCCATAGCTTGAGCCTGAGCCCTAGCACTAGCCTTAGCCCTAACAGCCCTAGCCCTAGCCCTTGTCCTAGCTCTAGCCCATACAGCCTAGCCTTAGCCCTAGTCATAACAACACTAGCCTATCCCTAGCCCTAGCCCTAACACAAGCCCTAGCCCTAGAACCAGCCCTAGTGCTAGCCATAACATCCCTAGACTTAGCCCTTGCCCTATCAGCCCTAGCCTAGACCTAGTCCTAGCCCTAACCCAAGCCGTAGCCCAAGGCCTAACCCTAGTCCTAGCACTAACAGTCCTAGCCCTACCCTTAAACCTAACAGCCCTAGCCCTAAGACCCCTAACCCTAGCTCTAGAGTTAGCCCTAGCCCCTAGCCCTAGCCCTAGCCCTAGCCATAGACCTAGCCCTAGCCCTAGCCCTAGCCCTAGAACTGGCCCTAGCCAAAGTCCTAGCCCTAACAGCACTAACCTTAGCCCTAGCTCTAACAGCCATGCCTAGCCTTAGCGCTAGCCCTAACAAAAGTCCTAGCTCCAGCCCTAGCCCTAACATCCCTAGCCTTTAGAGCCCTAGCCCTAGCCCAAGCCCTGGCCCTAGCCCTAGATCTAGCCCTAGGCCTAGCCCTAACAGCCCAAGCCCTAGCCCTAACACCCCTAGCCCTAGCAGCCCTAACTTTAGCCCAAGCCCTAACAGCACTAGCCAAAGCCATAGCCCTAACAGCCCTAGTTCTTACAACCCTTGCCCTATACCAAGCCTTAGCCCTATCCCGAGCCCTAACAGCACTAACAATAGCTCTAGGCTGAGTCCTAGCCCTAGACCAAGCACTAGACCCATCCCTATCGCTAGCCCTTACAGCCCTAACAGCATTAACAGCCCTAAAAGTCCTCACAGCCCTAACAGCCTTAACAGCCCTAGCCCAAGTCCTAAACCTTGCCCTAATAGCCCTAGCCCGAGCCTGAGCACTAACAGCCATAGTCCTAGCCCTAGGCCTAACAGTCCTAGTCCTAGCATAGTCCTAGCCCTAGCCTAACAGCCATAGTCCTAGTCCTAGCCCTAGTCCTAGTCCTAACCCTAGCCATAGTCCTAGCCATAGAACTATCAGTCCTAGTTCTAGCCGAAACCCTAGCCCTAACCCTAACTCAAGCCCTAACAGCTCTAGCCCTAGTCCTAGGCCTAACCCTATATCTAGCCCTAACAGCTCTAGTCCTAGCCCTCGTGCTAGCACTAACAGCCCTAGCCCTAGCCCTAACCATAGTCCAAGGCCTATCCCTAGCTCTAACACCTTTCACCCTAACATACCTAGCTCTAGTCCTAGCCCTAACAGCACTAGAAATAGCCATAGCCCAAACATCCCTAGTGCTAACAACCCTAGCTCTATTCCTAGCCTTAGCCGTAACAGCCCTAGCCCTAAACCTAGTCCTAACATCCCAAACACTATCCCTAGGCGTAGCCTTAGCACTAGCCCAAACCCTAGCACTAGCCCTAGCCATAGCCATAGCCATAGCCCTAACAGCCCTAATAGCCCCAGCCCTATCCTTAGACCTAGCCCTAATATCCCTAACCCAAGCCCTTTCCCAAACAGCCCTAGCATTAGCCCTAGGCCTAGTCCTAACCTTAGCACTAACCCTAACAGCCCTAGCCATAGCCCTAACATCCCTAGTCCTAGCCCTAGCCCTAGGCATAGCGCTAACCCTAGACCAAACCCTAGCCCTATACTTATACCTAGCCCTAAAAGCCCTAGTCCTAGCCCTAGAACTAGCCCAAGCCCTAGCCCTAACAGCTCTATCCCAAGTCCTAGCCTTAGCCCTATCCCTAACAATCCTAGCCCTAATGACCTTAGCCCTAGCCCTAGTCTTAGCCGTATCCCTAGACATAGCCCTAACAGCCCTAACCATAGCCCTTTCCCTAACAGCCCTGGCCCTAAGCATATTCCTAACACTAGCCCTAGTACTAGCAGTAGCCCTAACAACCCTAGGGCTAGCTGTAGCCTTAACAGACCTAGTCCTAGCCCTAGTCCTAACCCTAGCCCTAACAACCCTAGCCCTAGTCCTAGCCATACAGTTAAACATAACCATAACAATTCTAGCCATAGCCCTAACAGCCATAACCCTAGCCCTAACAGCCCTAGCCATAGCCCTACCAGCCCTAGTCTTATCCCTAGCCTTAACAGCCCTAGCCTAGCCCTAGTCCTAGCCCTCACCCTAGCCCCAGCCTTAACAGCACTAGCCTTAGCCCTAGCCTTAGCCCTAGCCCTAACAGCCCTAGCCCTAACGCAAGCTCTAGCACTAGCCCTAACAGCCCTAGCCCTGGTATTAGCCCTAGCCCTATCCCTAAAAGCCCTAGTCCTAAGAACCTTAGCCCTAGCACTAGCACTAGCCCTAAAAGCCCTACACTTACACCTAGCTTTAACATCACTCACTTTAACAGCCCTAGCCCTAGCCCTTACCCTAACATACCTATCCCTAACCCTATCTCTAACAGAAATAGCCCTAGCCATAGCCCTAACAACTCTAGCACTAACAGACCTAGTGGTAGACCTAGCACTAGCCTTAACAGCCCTAACCCTAAAAGCCCGAGACCAAGCCCTAGCACTAACAGCCCTATCACTATCCCTAAGCCCCAACCCTAACAGCCCTAGCCTCAGTCCTAGCCCTAACAGCCCTAGCCCAGTCACAATCCTAGCCCTTACCCAAGCCCTAGCCCTAACCCTAGCCCTAACCCTACCCTAACAGCCCTAACTCTAGCCCTAGGTCTAGCTCTATATCTAGCCTTAACAGCCCTAGTCCTAGCCCTAGCCCTAGAACAAACCCTAGTCATATCCCTATACCTAGCCCTAACAGCCATAACAAGCAACTCTGGAAGCATAGTGGTTACAACTCGGGCTGTGAACCTTAAGGTCAGCAGTTCGAAACTACCAGCCGCTCCGCGGGAGAAAGATGAGGCTTTCTACTCCCGTAAAGATTTACACCCTCGGAAACCCTGTTCAGGGTCGCTATGGGTCAGAACCGACTCGACGGCACTTAACAACAACAACAGCCCTAACAGCTTTAACAGCCCTATACCAAGCCCTAGTCATAGGCCTAACAGCTCTAGCCCTAGCCCTAACAGCTTTATCACTATCCCTAAGCCCTAGCCCTAACAGCCCTAGCCTCAGCCCTAGCCCTAACAGCCCTAGCCGAGCCATAGTCCTAGCCCTTACCCAAGCCCTAGCCCTAGCCCTAACAGCCCTAACAGCCCTAACAGCCCTAGCCCTAGTGCAAGCCCTAGCCCTAACAGCCCTAAAAGCCATGACAGCCTTACTGCCCTAATAGCCCTAACAGTCTTAACAGCCCTAATCCTAACAGCCCTAGCCCTAACATCCCTAGTCCTAGCCCTAACAGCCCCAGCCCTAACAGCCCCAGCAGAGACATAGATCTAACAGCCCTAGCCCTACTCCTAGCCATAACACTCCTAGCCCTAACAGCCCTAACCCTACCCCCAGCCATAACAGCCCTAGCCTGAGCCCTAGGCCTAACAGCCCTAGCCCTAGTCCTAGACCTAGACCTAGACCTAAAAGCCCAAGCCTAGCCCTAGCCAAAGCCCTAACAGCCCTAACTTCCCTAACAGCAGTAACAGCCCTAGCCGAAGCCTTAATCTTAGCCCCAGCCCTAGCCGTAACTGTTGACCTAGCCCTAAAAGCCCAAGTCCTAGCTCTAGTCCTAGCCCTAGCCCTAACAGCCCTAGCCTTAGCCATAGCCTAACAGCACTAGCCCTAGCCCTAGGACTAATATCCCTAACAGCCATAGCCCTAGCACTAACAGCCCTAGTGCTTTCCCTAGACCTAACAACACTAGAACAAACATCCCTAGGCCTAGCCTTATATCTAGCCTTAACAGTGCTAGTCCTAGCCCTAGTCATAGCCCTAGCATTAGAACTAACCATAGCCCAAGGCCTAGGCCTAGTCACAACAGCCTTAGCCCTACCCTAACAGCTCTAGCCATAGCCCTAGACCAAACAGCACTAGCCTATCCCTATCACAAGCTCTAACCCAAGCCCTAGCCCTAACCTTAGCCCTAGCCCTAACAGCCCAAGCCTTAGCCCAAGCTCTAATAGCCCTAAACTAGCCCTAGTCCTAGCCCTAAACAAAGCCCTAGCAGTAGCCCTAACCCTAGCCCCAGCCCTAACAGCCCTATACCTAGCCATAGCCATAGCCATAGCCATAGCCCTAATCCAAACAGTCCTAGCTTCAGTGCAAGGCCTTGCACTAGCTCTAACAGCCCTAGCCCTGACCCTAGCCCTAGGCCTAGCCCTAACAGCATTAGCCTTAGCATTAGCCTTAGCCTTAGCCTTAGCCTTAGCCTTAGTAGCCTTAGCCTAGCCCTAGCCCTAAAACCTTAATAGCTCTAACAGCCATAACAGCACTAGAATTAGCCCTAACCCTAGCCCAAGCCCTAGCCCTAACCCTTGCCATAACCCTAACAGCCCAAACCCTAGTCCTAGCCTCAGGCCTCTCAGCACTAGCCCTAGCCCTAGGCCTAATATCCCTAATGGCCATAGCCCTAGCACTAACAGCCCTGGTCCTTGCCCTACCTCTAATAACACTAGCGCTAATAGACCTAGCCCTAAACATAGCCCTAGGCCAAACAGCCCTAGCCTTGGTCATAGCCCTAACAACCTTGCCTATCCCTAAGCCTAGCCCTAACAGCCCAAGCCCTAGCCCTAGACTTAGACCTAGACGCAAACTTAGCCCTAGGCCAAAGAGCCCTAGCCTTTGCCATAGCCCTAACAGCCCTTGCCTATCCCTAGCCCAGGCCCTAAACCAAGCCCTAGCCCTAGCCTTAGCTATAACAGTCCTAGCCTTAGCCCTAGCCCTAACAGCCTTAGCCTATTCCTAGTCCTAGCCCTAACCAAGTCTTAGCTCTAGCCCTAGGCCAAAGAGCCCTAGCCTTTGCCATAGCCCTAACAGCCCTTGCCTATCCCTAGCCCTAACCCTAACACTAACCCTAACCCTAACCCTAGCCCTAACCTAACACTAGCCCTACACCTAGCCCTAAACCTAGCCTTAGCTCTAGCCCTAGCCCTTACAACCCTCACACTAACACCCCTAGCTCTAGCCCTAACCCTAACAGCACTAGCAAAAGTCATAACCCAAACAGCCCTAGCGCTAATGACCCTAGTCCTAGCCAAACCTTAGCCCTAACAGCCTTAGCCCTATCTCTAGCACTAAAAGGCCAAACACTAGTCCTAGCCCTAGCACTAGCACAAGCATAAGCCATAGACATAGCCATAGCCCTAACAATCCTAACAGCACCAAAAGCCTTACCAGCCCTAGACAAAGAAATAGCCCTAGGCTTAACAGACCTAGACCTAGGCCTAGACCTAGCCCAAACCTTTTCACTAGTGCTATCCTTAACAGCCTTAGCACTAGCACTTTCCCTAACAGCCCTAGCCTTTGCTCAAAAAGATGTAGCCATAGCCGTAGCCCCAGCCCCAGCCCTAGCCCTAACTGACCTAGCCATAGCCCTAGCCCGAGACTGCTCAGCCCTAGATCAAGTCCTGCCCTAACTGCCCTAGCTATAGACCTAGGCCTAATAAACCTAGCCTAGCCCTAGTCCTAGTCTTAATCCAAACCCTAGCCCTAGCCATAACCCTAGACCTAGCCCTAACAGCCCCCATAGCGACCCTGTACAGAGTTTCCGAGGGTGTAAATCCTTACAGGAGTAGAAAGCCTCATCTTTCTCCCACGGAGCGGCTGGTAGTTTCGAACTGCTGACCTTAAGGTTCGCAGCCCGAT
>NW_006408791.1:2096755-2113957 GCF_000296735.1 Chrysochloris asiatica | reverse complement strand
TAAATCCTTACAGGAGTAGAAAGCCTCATCTTTCTCCCACGGAGCGGCTGGTAGTTTCGAACTGCTGACCTTAAGGTTCGCAGCCCGATTCGTAATCACTACGCTACCAGAGCTCCTTTAACAACAAGCCCTAGTCCTAGTCTTAATCCAAACCCTAGCCCTAGCCATAACCCTAGCCCTAGCCTTAACAGCCCTAGCCCTAGCCCTAGCCCTACCATTTGCCCTAGCCCTAGCCCAAACAGCCCTATCCTTGCCCTAGCCCTAACACCCCTAGCTAATCCCTCACCCTAATCCTAGTGCTATCCATAACAGCCCTAGACTTAGCGCTAGCCCTAACAGCCCTAGTCTAGCCCTAGACCTAGACCTAGTCCTAGGTCTAGCCCTATCCCAAACCCTAGCCCTAGCCCTAGCCCTAGACATAGACATAGACATAGACTTAGCCCTAGGCCAAACAGCCCTAGCCCTAGCCCTACCCCGAGAGCTAACAGCCCTAGCCCTAGCCCTAGTACTAGCCCTATATCTACTCCTAACAGCCCTAGTCCTAGCCCTAGCCCTTGCCCAAACCCTTTCCCTAGTCTTAGCCCTAACAGCTTTAGCATTAGTACTTTCCCTAACAAATATAGCCCTAGCCTTAGCCCTAAAAGACGTAACCCTGGCCCTAGCCTTAGCCCTAGCCCTAGCCCTACACCTAGAGCTAGACCAAGCCCTAACTAACCTAGCTGTAGCCCTAGCCCTAGACAGATCAGCCCTAGATCTAGCCCTAGCTCTAACTGCCCTAGCCCTAGACCTAGACCTAACACAAGCCTTAACCCTAGTCCTAGCCCTAACAGCCCTAGTTAAGTCCTTAAACTAACATCTCTAGACTAGCCCTAGCCCTAACCCAAGCCCTAGCCATAACCCTAGACCTAGCCCTAACAGCACTATCCCTATCCCTAGCCTTAGCCCAAACAGCCCTAGCCTTAGTCCTAGCCCTAACAACCATAGCTTGGCCCTTGCCCTAGCCCTAATCCAAACCCTAGGCCTAGCCATTACCCTAGACCTAACCCTAACAGCCCTAGCCCTAGCCTAGGCCTAAACCTAGCATTGTATCCAGCCCTAACAGTCCTAGTCATAACCCTAGCCCAAGCCATAGGCCTAACCCAATCCCTAGCCCTAGCCGTAACCCTAGAACTAGCCCTAACAGCCCTAGCACTAGGCCTAAGCCTAGCCCTGTATCTAGACTTAACATTGCTAGTCCTAACCCAAGCCCAAGCCCTAGCCCTAGCCCTAACCCTTGCCCTAGCCCTAACAGCCCAAGCCCTAGCCCTAGCCCTAGACGTAGGCCTACCAACAGTAGCCCTAGCCCTAGGACTAATATCCTTAATGGCCTTAGCCCTAGCACTAACAGCCCTAGTCCTTGCCCTAGCCCTAATAACACTATCAATAACAGGCCTAGGCTTTGCCATTAGTCCTAACATCGCTTGTCTATCCCTAGCCCTAGCCCTAACAGCCCGAGCGGTAGCCTAAGCCCTAGACATAGTCCTAGGCCTAGGCCTAGTACTAGGCCTAACCCTAGCCCTAGCCCTAGCCCTAGCCCTAGCACCAGCTCTAGCCCTAGCCCTAGCCCTAACCCTAGACCTAGACCTAGACCTAGACCTAGACCTAGACCTAGAACTAGAACTAGAACTAGAACTAGAACTAGACCTAGCCCTAGGCCAAACAGCCCTAGCCTTTGCCATAGCCCTAACAGCCCTTGCCTATCCCTAGCCCAGACCCTAAACCAAGCCCTAGCCCTAGTCTTAGCCATAACAGGCCTAGCCTTAGCCCTAGCATTAACAGCCTTAGCCTATCCCTAGTCTTAGCCCAAATCAAACCCTAGCCCTAGCCCTGGGCCAAAGAGCCCTAGCCTTTACCATAGCCCTAACAGCCCTTGCCTATCCCTAGCCTTAGCTCTAACCCTAACTCAAGCCGTAGACCTAGCCCAAGCCATAACTGCCCTAGCCCTCCATACCCCAGCTCTAGCCTTGGCATTAGTCCTTGACCTAGCCCTTACAGCCTTCACCCTAACAGGCCTAGCTCTAGCCCTAACCCTAACAGCACTAGCCATAGCCATAACCCAAACAGACCTAGCGCTAATAACACTAGCCCTATCCCAAGCCTGAACCCTAAAAGCTCATGCCCTATCTCTAGCACTAAAAACCCAAACACTAGCTCTAGGCTTAGCCCTAGCCCTAGCACTAGCACTAGCACAAGCACAAGCCCTATCCCTAGCCCTAACAGCTCTAAAACCCTTAAGAGCCCTAGCCCTAACAGCCCTAGCCCTAGCCCTAACCCGAGCCCTAACATTCCTAGCCCTAGCCCTAGTACTAGCCCTATATCTAGCCCTAACAGCCTTAGCCCTAACAGCCCTAGGCCTAGCCAAAACCTTTTCACTAGTCCTATCCCTCACAGCCTTAGCACTAGCACTTTCCCTAACAGTCCTAGCCCTAGCTTTATCCCTAAAAGATGTAGCCCCAACCCTAGTGCTAGCCCCAGCACTAGCCCTAAAAGACCTAGCCGTATCCCTAGCTCTTGACTTAACAGCGCTAGCCTAGCCCTGGCCCTAGACCTAACCCAAGCCCTAACCCTAGCTGTAAAAGGCCTAGTTTAGCCCTTGAACTAACAGCTCTAGACTAGTCCTAGCCCTAGCCCTAACCCAAGCCCTAGGCGTACACTAACCCTAGCCCTAAACCAAACAGCCCTAGCCCTAAAACCGTTATCCCTATCCCGAGCCCGAGCCCTAACAGCCGTAGCGTTAGCCATAGCCCTAACAATCCTAGCCTAGCCCTAGTCCTAAACCTAACACAAACCCTAGACCTAGCCACAATCCTAGAACTAGCCCTAATAGCCCTAACCTAAGTCCTAGCCCTAGCACTAGCCCAAACCCTTTCCCTGGTCCTAGCCCTAACAGCCTTAGCACTAGCACTAGCACTTTCCATAACAGCACTAACACTAGCCTTAGCCCTAAAAGATGTAGCCCCAACCCTAGTGCTAGCCCCAGCACTAGCCCTAGCCCTAGACCTAGACCTTGACCTAGCCCTAACTCTATCCCTAACTGACCTAGCTATAGCCCTAGCCCTTAGCCCTAGCCTTAGACCAATCAGCCCTAGCCCTAGTACTAGCCCTAACAAACATAGTTTAGCCCCTGAACTAACAGCCCTAGACTAGGCCTAGTCCTAGTCCTAGCCCTAAACCAAGCACTAGCCGAAGCCCTAACCCTAGCCCTATCACAAACAGCCCCAGACCTAGCCATAGCCCTAACAGGCATATCCCTAGCGCTAGCACTAGCCCTATCCCAAACAGCGCTATCCCTAGCCCTAGCCCTAGCCCTAACACTAGCCCTAACAGCCCTAACCTTAGCCCTAGCCCTAACAACCATAGCCTAGCCCTAGTCATAGCCCTAAACCTAACCCTAGCTCTAGCCATAACTCTAGACCTAGCCCTAACAGCCCAAGGCCTAGCCCTAAGCCTAGCCCTATATCTAGCCCTAACAGTCCTAGTCCTAGACCTAACCCTATACTTAGCCCTAGCCCTAACATCCCTAGCCCTAGCCATTGCCTTAGCCCTAGCATTAACAGCCCTATCTGGCCCTAGCCCCAACAGCCCTAGCCTATTCCTAACTCTAGTCCTAACCCAAGCCTGGCCCTAGCCCTAGCTGTAGCCCTAGCCCTAGCCCTAGACCAAACAGCCTTAGCCTTTGCCATAGCCTTAACAGCCCTTGCCTATCCCTAGTCCAGGCCCTAACCCAAGCCCTAGCTTTAGACCTAGCCCTAGCCTTAGCCATAACAGCCCTAGCATTAGCCCTAGCACTAACAGCCTTAGCCTATCCCTAGGTCTAGCCCTAATCAAGCCCTAGCCTTAGCCCTAGGCCAATGAGCCCTAGCCTTTGCCATAGCCCTAACAGCCCATGCCTAGCCCTAGCCCTAGCCCTAACTCAAGCCCTAACCCTAGCCCTAGCCATAACAGTCCTAGCCCTAGCCCTAGCCCTACCCTAGCTCTAGCCTTGGCACTAGCCCTAGACCTAGATGTAGCCCTTACACCCCTCACCTTAACAGCCCTAGCTGTAGCCTTAACCCTAACAGCACTAGCCATAGCCAAAATCCAAACAGACCTAGCACTAACAACCTTAGCCCTATCCAAAGCCTGAGCCCTAACAGCCCTAGCCCTATCTTTAGCTCTAAAAGCCCAAAGACAAGTCATAAGCCTAGCTCTACCACTAGCACAAGCACAAGCTCTATCCCAAGACCTAACAGCCCTAACAGCCTTAACAACCCTAGCCCAAGCCCTAGCCCTAACAGCCCTAGCCCAATCCATTTCCATTGTCCTAGCCCTAACAGCCTTAGCATTAGCACTTTCCCTAACAGCCCTAGACCTAGCCTTAACCCTAAAAGACATACCTAGCCCTCTCCCTATCCCTAGCCATAGCCCTGGCCTTAACAGACCTAGCCATAGCCATAGCCCTAGACAGATCAGCCCTAGATATACCCCTAGAGCTAACTGCCCTAGCCCTAGTCCTAGCGCTAACAGATCTAATTTAGCGCTTAAACTAACAGCCCTAGACTAGCCCTAGTCCTAGCCCTAACCCAAACCTTGGCCATAGCCCTAACCCTAGCCCTAACCCAAAGATCCCTAGTCCTAGCCCTAACAGCCCTAGTCCTAGCCCTGATAGCCATATCCCTAGTGCTATCCTTAGCACTAGCACTTACCCTAGCCCTAACAGCCCTAGCCTTAGCCCTAACCCTAACAACACTTGCCTAGCCTAGTCCTAGCCCTAAACCAAACCCTAACCCTAGCCATAACCCTAGCCATAACCCTAACAGCCCTAGACCTAGCCCTAGTACTAGCCCTATGTCTACCCCTAACAGTCCTAGTCCTAGACCTAACCCTAGCCCTATCCTTAGCCCTAGCCCTAACAGCCCTAGTCGTAGCCATTGTCCTAGACCTAGCCCTAACAGCTCTATCCTTGCCCTATCCCTAAAAGCCTTAGTCTAACCCCAACCATAGTCCTAACCCAAGCCTGGCCCTATCCCTATCCCTAGCACTAGCCATAATAGCCCTAGACTTAGCCTTAGTCCTAACAGCCCTAGCCTAGCCCTAGCCTTAGCCCTAGACATAGCCCTAGACCTAGACGTAGACCTAGGCCTAGGACAAACAGCCCTAGCCTTTGCCACAGCCCTAACAGTCCTTGACTATCGCTAGCGCTATCCCAAACAGCCCTAGCCCTAGTCCTAAAAGCCCTAGCCCTAGTGCAAGCCATAACAGCCCTAGACTTACCCTAGCCCTGTGAGTCCTAACCTAGCCCTAGCCCTAACAGCCTTAGCCTTGTCCTAGTCCTAGGCCTAGGCCTAGCCCTAGCCCTAACAGCCCAAGCCCTAGCCATTGCCCTAGCCGTAGCCCTAGCCCAAACAGCCATATCCTTGCCCTAGCCCTAACAGACCTAGTTTATCCCAAGCCCTAGCCCTAACCCAAGCCTGGCCATAGCCCTAGCCCTAGCACGAGCCATAACAGCCCTAGACTTACCCTAGCCCAAACAGTCTTAGCCTAGCCCTAGCCCTAGCCCTAGTCCTAACAGCCTTAGCAATAGTCCTAGTCCTAGTCCTAAGCCTACCCCTAGCCCTAATAGCCCTAGTCCTAGCCGTTGTCCTAGCCATAGTCCTTGCCCTAGCCCTAACAGCTCTAGCCTAAACCTAGCCCTAGCCCTAGCCCTAACCCAAGCCTGGCCCTAGCCCTAGGCCTAGCCCTAGTGCTAGCCAAAACAGCCATACACTAACCCCTAGCACTAAGAGTACTAAACTAGCCCTATCCATATCCCTAGCCCTAACAACCTTAGCATTAGCCCTAGCACTAGTCCTAGGTCTAGCCCTAGCCCTAGCCCTAGCCCTAACAGCCTTAGCCTTGTCCTAGTCCTAGGCCTAGGCCTAGCCCTAGCCCTAGCCCTAACAGCCCAAGCCCTAGCCATTGCCTTAGCCCAAACAGCCATGTCCTTGCCCTAGCCCTAACAGACCTAGTCTATCTCAAGCCCTAGCCCTAGCCCTAGCCCTAACGCAAGCCTGACCATAGCCCTAGCCCTAGCACGAGCCATAACAGCCCTAGACTTACCCTAGCCCTAACAGTCTTAGCCTAGCCCTAGTCCTAGTCCTAACAGGCTTAGCAATATTCCTAGTCCTAGTCCTAAGCCTAGCCCTAGCCCTAATAGCCCTAGCCCTAACCATTGCCCTAGCCGTAGTCCTTGCCCTAGCCCTAACAGCTCTAGCCTAAACCTAGCCGTAGCCCTAGCCCTAGCCCTAGCCCTAGCCCTAGCCCTAGCCCTAGCCCTAGCCCAAACCCAAGCCTGGCCCTAGCCGTAGCCCTAGTGCTAGCCAAAACAGCCATACACTAACCCCTAGCACTAAGAGTACTAAACTAGCCCTATCCATATCCCTAGCCCTAACAACCTTAGCATTAGCCCTAGCACTAGTCCTAGGTCTAGCCCTAGCCCTAGCCCTAGCCCTAGCCTTAACTGTCCTAGCCACAGCCCTAGCACTAGACTGATCAGCCCTAGATCTAGCCCTAGACCAAACTGACCTAGCCCTAGCCATAGCACTAACAGCCCTCGTTTACCCCTTGAACTAACAGCCCTAGACTAGACCTAGTCCTAGTCCTAACCGAAGCCCTACCCATAGCCCTAACTCTAGACCTATCCAAACAGCCCAAGACCTAGCCCTAGCCATAAGAGCCATATCCCTAGCGCAAGACCTAACAGTGCTATCCCTAATCCTAGCCCAAACCTTAGCCCTAACAGCCCTAGACTTAGCCCTAGCCCTAACAACCCTAGCCTAGGCATAGTCCTAGCCCAAAACAAACCCTAGCCCTAGCCATAACCCGAGACCTAACCATAACAGCCATAGACCTGGTACTAAGCCGGCCCTAGATCAAGCTCTAACATTCCTAGCCCTAGTCCTACCCTAGTCCAAACAGCCCTATCCTTGCCCTATCCCTAACAGCCCTAACCTATCATTAGTCCTAGCTTTAACCCAAGCCTGGCCTTAGCCCTAGTGCTAGCTCTAGCCATAACAGCCCTAGACTTAGCCTTAGCCCTAACAGACCTAACCCTAGCCCCAGTCCTAGCCCCAGCCCTAGCGCTAGCCCTAGCGCTAGCCCTAATCCTAGGCCTAGACGTAGACCTAGCCCTAGGCCAAACAGCCCTAGCCTTTGCCATAGCCCTAACAGCTCTTGCCTATCCCTAGCCCAGGCCCTAACCCAAGCCCTAGCCCTAGCCCTAGCCTTAGCCATTACAGCCCTAGCCTTTGCCCTAGCCCTAACAGCCTTAGCCTATCCTAGCCCTAATCAAGTCCTAGCCCTAGCCCTAGGGAAAAGAGCCCTAGCCTTTGCCATAGCCCTAACAGCCCTTGCCTAGTCCTAGCCCTAGCCCTAGCCATAACAGTCCTACCCCTAACCCTACCACAGCTCTAGCCTTGGCAGTAGCCCTAGACCTAGCCTTAGCACTAACCCTAGCCCTTATACCGGTCACCCTAACAGCCCTGGCTCTAGCCCTAACCCTAACAGCACTAAGCATAGTCATAACCCAAACAACCCTAGCCCAATCCCAAGCCTTAACCTTAAGAGCCCTATCTCTATCTCTAGCACTAAAAGCCCAAAAACTAGCCCTAGGCCTAGCACTAGCACTAGCACAAGCACAAGCCCTAGCCCTAGCCCTAGCCCTAGCCCTAGCCCTAGCCCTAACAGCCTTAAGAGTCTTAACAGCCCTAGCCCAAGACCTAACCATAAGAACCCTAGACCTAGCCCTAGGACTAGCCCTATATCTGGCCCTAACAACCCTAGTCCTAGGCCTAGCCCTAGCCCTAGCCCAAACCCTTTCCCTAGTCCTAACCCTAACAGCCTTAGCACTAGCACTTTCCCTAACAGCCCTAGCCTTAGCCCTAAAAGACGTAGCCCTAGCCCTAGCCCTACCCATAACCCTAGCCCTAACTGACCAAGCCTTAGCCCTAGCCTTAGCCCTAGATCTAGCACTAGACCTAACTGCCCTAGCCCTCTTCCTAGCCTTAACAGCCCTAGTTTAAGCCTTGAACTAACAGCCCTAGACTAGCCGTACTCCTAGTCTTAGCCCTAAACCAAGCCCAGCTCTATCCCAAACAGACCTAGACCTAGTGCTAGCACTAAAAGCCATATCCCTAGCACTAGCCCTAGCTCTAACAGCGCTATCTCTAGCCCGAGCCCTAACCCTAGCCCTAACAACCAAATCTTAACCCTAGCCCTAACAGACCTAGCCTCATCCTACTTCTAGCTCTAAACCAAACTCTAGCCCTAGCAATAACCCTAGACCTAACCCTAACAGCCCTAGCCATAGCCTTAAGACTAGCCCTGTATCTAGCCCTAATAGTCCTAGTCCTAACCCTAGTCCTAGCCCTAGCCCTATGACTAGCCCTAACAGTCCTAGCCCTAGCACTTGCCCTAGCTTTAGCCCTAGCCCAAGTCCAAATAGCCCTATCCTTGCCCTAGCCCTAACAGCCTACCTTGCCCTATCCTTGCCCTAGCCTATCCCTAGCCCTATCCTTGCCCTAGCCTATCCCTAGCCCTAGACCTAATCAAAGCCTGGCCCTTGTCCTAGTCCTAGTGCTAGCTATAACAGCCCTAGACTTAGCACTAGCCATAACAGCCCTAACCTAGCCCTAGCCGTAGCCCTAACAGCCCTAGCCCTAGCCCTAATCCTAAGCCTAGGCCTAGCCCTGGCCCTAACCCAAGCCCTAGCCCTAGCCCTAGCCCTAGCCCTAGCCCTAGACCTAGACCTAGACCTAGACCTAGACCTAGCCCTGGGACAAACAGACCTAGCCTTTGACATAGCCCTAACAGCCCTTTCCTATCCCTAGCAAAGGCCCTAACCCAAGCCCTAGCCCTACCCTTAGCCTTAGCCATAACAGCCCTAATCTTAGCCAGAGCCCTAACAGCCTTAGCCTATCCTTAGTCCTAGGCCTAACCAAGCCCTAGCCCTAATCCTAAGCCTAGCCCTATATCTAGCCCTAATGGTCCTAGTCCTAGTCCTTGCCCTAGCCTTAGCCCTAACAGCTCTAGCCCTTGCCATAGCCCTAGCCCAAATAACAATATACTTGCCCAAATAAAAATAACAGCCCAAGCCTGCCCCTAGCTCCAGCCATACCGCTAGCCATAACAGCCCTAGACTTTGCCCTATCCCGAACAGCCCTAGAACTAGCTCTACCCCTAAAAGCCATATCCATAGCGCTAGCACTAGCCCTAACAGCGCTATCCCTAGCCCTAACCAGAGCCCTAACAGCCCTAGCCTTAGCCCTAGCCCTTACAACCTTAGCCTAGCCCTAGTCCTAGCCCTAAACCAAACCCTAGCCCTAGCCACAACCCTAGACCTAGCCCTAACAGCCCTAGCCATACCCCTAAGTTTAGCCCTATATCTAGCCCTAACAGTCCTAGCCTTATCCCTAGCCCTAACAGCCCTAGCACTAACCATAGCAATAGCCTTAGCCCAAATAGCCCTCTCCTTGCACTAGCACTAACAGCCCTATCCTGTCCCTTGCCCTATCCCTAAATGAAGCCTGACCCTAGTCCTAGCCCAAGCGCTAGCTATAACAGCCCTAGACTTAGCACTAGCCCTAACAGCCCTAACCCTAGCCCTAATCCTAGGCTTAGTCCTAGCCCAAACCTAGACATAGACATAGAACTAGCCATAGGCCAAACAGCCCTAGCCTTTGCCATAGCCCTAACAGCCCTTGGCTATCCATAGCCCAGGCCCTAACCCAAACCCTAGCCCTAGCCTAGCCCTAGCCTTAGCCATAACAGCCCTAGCCTTAGCCCTAGCCCTAACAGCCTTAGCCTATCCCTAGTTCTAGCTTTAACCAAACCCTAGCCCTAGCTCTAGGCCAAAGTGCCCTACCCTTTGCCACAGCCCTAACAACACTTGCCGATCCCTTGCCCTAGCCCTAACCTTAACTCAAGCCGTAGCCCTAGCCCTAGCCATAACAGCCCTAGCCCTAGTCCTACCCTAGCTTTACCCTTAGCCCTAGACCTAGCCCTTACACCCCTCACCTTAACAGCCTTAGCTCTAGCCCTAACCCTAACAGCATTAACCATAACAATAACCCAAACAGCCCTAGCAATAACAACCCTAGCCATAGCCCTATCCCAAACCTGAGCCCTAACAACCCTAGCCCTATCTCTAGCACTAACATCCTAAACATTAGCCCTAGCCCTAGCAATAGCCCAAACAGCCCTATTCTTTTTCTAGCCCTAACAGCCCTAGCCTATTCCTAGAGCTATCCCTAACCCAAGCCTGGTCCTAGCCCTATCACTAGCGCTAGCCATAACAGCACTAGACTTAGCCCTAGCCCTAACAGCCCTAACAGCCCTAGCCTACCCTTGCCATAGCCCTTAGAGCCCTAGACCTAGACCTAACCCTAGACCTAGACCTAGCCCTAGCCCTACACCTAGACGTAGACCTAGCCCTAGGCCAAACAGCCCTAGCCTTTGCCATAGCCCTAACAGCTCTTGCCTATCCCTATCCCAGGCCCTAACCCAAGCCCTAGCCTAAGCCCAAGCCTTAGCCCTAGCCCCAACAGTCTTAGCCTATCCCTCATCCTAGCCCTAATCAAACCCTAGCCCTAGCCCTAGGCCAATGAACCCTAGCTTTTGCTATCTCCCTAACAGCACTTTCCTATCCCTATCCTTATCCCTAGCCCTAGCCCTAACTCAATCCCTATCTCTAGCCCTAGCCATAACAGCCCTAGCCCTACCCTAGCTCTAGCCTTGGCACTAGCCCTAGACCTAGCTCTAGACCTAGCCTTAGCCCTAGCCATAGCCCTTACACCCCTCATCCTAACAGACTTAGGACTAGCCCTAACCCGAGCAATAACAGCCCTAGCCCCAGCCCTAGCCCTAGTACTAGCCCTATATCTAGCCCTAACAACCCTAGTCCTAACCCTAGCCCTATCCCAAACCATTTTCCTAGTCATAGCCATAACAGCCTTAGCACTTGAACTTTGCCTAACAGCCTTAACCCTAAAAGACTTAGCACTAGTCCTAGCCCTAGCCCTAGCCCTAACTGACCTAGCCCTAGACCTAGACCTATCAGCCCTAGATCAAACCGTAGACCAAACTATCCTAGCCCTAGCCCTAGCACTAGCACTAGCACTAAAAGCCCTAGTTTAGCCCTTGAACTAATGGCCCTAAAATAGCCCTAGTCCTAGTCCTAGCCCTAACCCAAGCCCTGGCCATAGCCCTAACCCTAAGCCTATCTCAAACAGCACTATACCTAGATTTGGATTAGCCCTAACAGCCATATCCCTAGCTAGCCTTAGCACTATACCTAAGAGTGCTATCTTTAGTCCTAATCCTAACCCTAGACCTAACAGCCCTAGCCTTAGCCCTAGCCCTAACAACCCTAGCCTAGCCCTAGTCCTAGCCATAAACCAAACCTTAGCCCTAGCCATAACCCTAGACCTAGCCCTAACAACCCTAGCACTAGACCTAAGCCTAGCCCTGTGTCTTGCCCTAACAGCCCTAGCCCTAGCCCTATCAGCCCTAGCCTAGCCCTAGCCCTAGCCCTAACACAAGCCTAGCCCGAGCCATAGCCTTAGCACTAACCATAACATCCCTAGACTTAGACATAGCCCTAACAGCTCTAGCCTAGCCTTAGCCCTAGCCCTATCTGACCTAGCCTTAGCCCTAGCCCTAGCCCTAGCCTTTACACCCCTCAACCAAACATCCCTAGCTCTAGCCCTAACCCTAACAGCACTAGCCATAGTCATAACCCAAACAGCCCTAGCATTAACAACCCTAGCCCTATCCCAAGCCTGAGTCCTAATAGTACTATCTCTAGCATTAAAAGCCCAAAGATTAGCCCTAGGCCTAGCCCTAGCACTAGCACAAGCTCAGGCCCTATCCCTAGCCCTAACAGCTCTAAAAGCCTTAAAAGCCCTAGCCCAAGCCCTAGACCTAACAGCCCTAGCCCTAGCCCTAGTAGTAGCCCTATATCTATCCCTAACAGCATTAGTCCTAGCCCTAACCCTAGCCCAAACCCTTTCTCTAGAACTAGCCCTAACAGCCTTAGCACTAGCACTTTCCCTAAAAGCCCTAGCCCTAGCCTTAGCCCTAAAAGACGTAGCCCTAGGCCTATCCCTATCCCTAACTGACCTAGCCATAGCCCTAGCCCTAGAACGATCAGCCCTAGATCTAGCCCTAGCCCTAACTGCCCTAACATAGCCCTAGCCCTAGACCTAGACCTAACAGCGCTAGCAAAGCCCTTGCCCCAGTCCTAACCCAAGCTCTAGCCCTAGCCATTACAGGCCTAGGTTAGCCCTTGAACTAACAGCTCTAGACTAGCCCTATCCCTAGCCCTAGCCCTAGCCCTAGCCCTAGCACTAACCCAAGTCCTAGCTGTACACTAACCCTAGCCCTAATCCAAACAGCCCTAGCCCTAGCCCTAGCCCTAACAGCACGATCCCTAGTCCTAGCCCTAGCCATAACAGCCCTAGCCTTAGCCCTAGCACTAAAAATCCTAGCCTAGCCCTAGTCCTAGCCATAAACCTAACCCAAACCCTAGACCTAGCAACAATCCTAGAACTAGCCCAAATAGACCTAGCCCTAGTCCTAGCCTAGCCCTACCCCAAACCCTTTCCCTAGTACTAGCTCTAACAGCCTTAGCACTACCACTTTCCATAACAGCCCTAGTCCTAGCCTTAACCTTAAAAGACGTAGCCCTAGCCCTAGCCCTAACTCTATCCCTAACTGATCTAGCCATAGCCGTAGCCCTAGACCGATCAGCCCTAGCCCTAGTCCTAGCACTAACAGCCCTAGCTTAGCCCCTGAACTAACAGCCCTAGACTAGCCCTAGTCCTAGTCCTAACCCAAGCCCTACCTGTAGCCCTAAACCTAGCCCTATCAAAACAGACCTAGAGCTACCCTAGCCCATATCCCTAGCGCTACAGTGCTATCCCTAGCCCTAGCCCTAACAGCCCTAGCCTTAACCCTAGACCTACCACTAACAGCCCTAGCTCTAGCCCTAGCCCTAAGCCTAGCCCTATATCTAGCCCTAACAGTCCTAATCCTAGCCCTAGGCCTAGCCCTAGCCCTAGCCCTAGCCCAAGCCTGAGCCCTAACAGCCCTAGACCTATCTCTAGCACTAAAAGCCCAAACACTAGCTGTAAGCCTAGCCCTAGCACTAGCAAAAGCACAAGCTCTATCCCAAAACCTAACAGCCCTAACAGCCTTAACAGCCCTAGCCCAAGCCTTAGCCCAACAAGCCCTAGCCCTAGACCAATCCCTTTCCATAGTCCTAGCCCTAACAGCCTTAGCACTAGTACTTTCCCTAACAGCCCTAGACCTAGCCTTAGACCTAAAAGACGTAGCCCTAGCCGGAGCCCTAGCCATAGCCATAGCTCTAGACCTACAAGCCCTAGATCTAGCCCTAGACCTAACTGCCCTAGGCCAAGTCCTAGTGCTAACAGCCCTAGTTTAGACCTTAAAATAACAGTCCAAGACTAGCCCTGGTCCTAGCCTTAACCCAAGCCCTAGCCGGAGCCCTAACACTAGCCTTATCCCAAACAGCCTTAGTCCTAGCCCTAGCTCTAACATCCATATCCCTAGTGCTATTCCTGGCCCTAGCCATAACAGCGCTATCCTTAGCCCTAGCCCTTACCCTAGCCCTAACATCCCTAGCCTTATCCCTAGCCCTAACAACCCTAGCCAAGCCCTAGTCCAAACCCTAAACCAAACCCTAGCCCTAGCCATAACCCTAGCCTAGACATAACAGTCCTAGCCCTAGCCCTAGCACTAACAGCCCTATCTTTGCCCTACCCCTAACAGCCCTAGTCTATCCCTAACCCTAGTCCTAACCCAAGCCTGGCCCTAGCCCTAGCCCTAGCCATAACGCTAGCCATAACATCCCTAAATTTAGTCCTAGCCCTAACAGTCCTAGCCTAGCCCTAGACCTAGACATAGACCTAGCCCTAGGAAAAACAGCCCTAGCCTTTGCCATAGCCCTAAAAGCCCTTGCCTATCCCTAGCCCAGGCTCTAACCCAAGCCCTAGCCGCAGCCCGAAACCCAGCTCTATCTCAAACAGCCCTAGCCCTAAAAGCCATATCCCTAGTGCTAGCCCTGGCCCTAGCCCTAACAGTGCTATCCCTAGCCCTAGCCCTTAACCTAGCCCTAAGAGCCCTAGCCTTAGCCCTTGCCCTAACAACCCTAGCCTAGCCCTAGCCCTTGCCCTAACAGCCTTAGCCCTAGGCCTAGGAGTAGCCCTAGCCCTAACAGCCCTAGCCCTAGCCCTAGCCCAAACAGCCATATCCTTGCCCTAGCCCTAACAGCCCTAACCTATTCCTAGCCCTATCCCTAGCCCTAACCCAAGCCTGGCCCTAGCCCTAGCCCTACTACTAGCCATAACAGCGCTACACTTAGTCCTAGCACTAAGAGTCCTAGCCTAGCCCTAGCCATAGGCCTAGCACTAACAACCTTAGCCCTAGCCCTAGCCCTAGCCCTAGCCTTAACTGTCCTAGCCCTAGCAATAGCCCTAGACCGATCAGCCCTAGGTCTAACACTAGACTGGTCTAAGCTAGCCCTAGCCCTAGCATTAACAGTCCTGATTTACCCCTTGAACTAACAGCCCTAGACTAGCCCTATTGCTATCCTAAACCAAGCCCTACCCGTTGCCCTAACCCTAGCCCTATCAAAACAGGCCTAGACCTAGTCCTAGCCCTAAGAGCCATATCCCTAGCGTTAGCCCTAACAGCACTATCCCTAGCCCTAACAGCCGTAGCATTAGCACTAGCCCTAACAACCCTAGCCTAGCCATAGTCCTAGCCCTAAACCAAACCCTAGCCCTAGCCATAACCCTAGACCTAACTCTAACAGACCCAGACCTGGCCCTAAGCCAAGGCCTATATCAAGCCCTAACAGTCCTAGTCCTAGCCCTAGCTCTAGCTCAAACAGCCCTATTCTTGCCCTATCCCTAACAGCCCTAGCCTACCACTAGTCCTAGCCCTAACCGAAGCCTGGCCTTAGCCCTAGCGCTAGCTCTAGCCCTAACAGCCCTAGAATTAGCCCTAGCCCTAACAGACCTAGCAGAGTAATAGGCCTAGCCCTAGTAGACCTAACCCTAGCCCCAGTAATAGACTTAGCCCTAGCCCTAATCCTAGCCCTAGTCCTAGCCATAGCCCTAGCCCTAACCCAAGCCCTAGCCGTAACCCTCACCCTAACCCTATCCCAAACAGCCCTACACCTAGGCCTAGCCCTAAGAGCCATATCCCTAGCGCTAGTCTTAGCCCTAACCCTAAGAGCGCTATCCCTAGCCCTAGCCCTAACCCTAAAAGCCCTAGCCTTAGTTCTAGCCTTAACAACCCTAGCCTAGTCTTAGTCCTAGCCCTAAACCAAATCCTAGCCCTAGCCATAAGACTAGACCTAGCCCTAACAACCCTAGCCCTAGCCCTAAGTCTAGCCCTATATCTAGCCCTAGAAGTCCTAGGCCTAAGCCTAGTCCTAGCCCTAGCCCTATCCCTAGACCTAACAGCCCTAGCCCTAGCCCTAGCCCAAATAGCCCTATCCTTGCCCTAACCCTAACAGTCCTAGCCTATACCTAGCCCTAACCCAAGCCTGGCCGTAGACCAAGCCCTAGCGCTAGCTATAACAGCCCTAGACTTAGCACTAGCCCTAACAGCCCTAGCCTAGTCCTATCCCTAGCCCTAACAGCCCTATCCCTAGCCATAATCCTAGGCCTAGGCCTAGCCCTAGCCCAAATCCTAGGCTTAGGCCTAGCCATAGCCGTAGCCCTAGCCCTAGCTCTATCCCTAGACCTAGACGTAGACCTAGCCCTGGGGCAAACAGACCTAGCCTTTGACATAGCCCTAACAGCCCTTTCCTATCCCTAACAAAGGCCCTAACCCAAGCCCTAGCCCTACCCTTAGCCTTAGCCATAACAGCCCTAATCTTAGCCCTAGCCCTAAAAGCCTTAGCCTATCCTTAGTCCTAGCCCTAACCAAGCCCTAGCCCTAGCCCTAAGCCTAGCCCTATATCTAGCCCTAACAGTCCTAGTCCTAGCCTTAGCCCTAGCCCTAACAGCCCTAGCCCTTGCCCTAGCCCTAGCCTTAGCCCAAATAGCCCTATCCTTGTCCTAGTCATAACAGCCCAAGCCTGTCCCAAGCCCTAGCCCTAGTGCTAGTCATAACAGCCCTAGACTTAGCCCTAGTCCTAACATCCCTAGTCTAGCCCTAGCTCCAGCCCTAGCCATAGACCTAGACCTAGACCTAGACCTAGACGTAGACTTAGCTCTAGGCCAAACAGCCCTAGCCTTTGCCATAGCCCTAACAACCCTTGCCGATCCCTTGCCCTAGCCCTAACCGTAACTCAAGCCCTAGCCCTAGCCCTAGCCCTAGCCATAACAGCCATAGCCCTAGCCCTACCCTAGCTTTAGCCTTAGCCCTAACACACCTCACCCTAACAGCCCTAGCTATAGCCCTAACCCTAACAGCACTAGCCATAGCCATAACCCAAACAGCCCTAGCAATAACAACCCTAGCCCTATCCCAAACCTGAGCCCTAACAACCCTAGCCCTATCTTTAGCACTAAAAGCCCAAACATTAGCACTAGCACTAGCCCTAGCACTAGCACTAGCCCAAACAGCCCTATTCTTTTTCTAACCCTAACAGCCCTAGCCTATTCCTAGCGCTATCCCTAAACCAAGCCTGACCCTAGCCCTAGCACTAGTGCTAGCCATAACAGCAATAGACTTAGCCCTAGCCCTAACAGCCTTAGCCTATTCTTGCCATAGCCCTAAGAGCCCTAGCCCTAGTCCTAGACCTACACCTGTCACTAGCCCTACCCCTAGACCTAGATGTAGACCTATCCCTTGGCCAAACAGCCCTAGCCTTTGCCATAGCCATATCAGCACTTGCCTATCCCTATCCCAGGCCCTAAACCATGCCCTAGCCCTAGCCCTAGCCATAGCCCTAGCCCTAGCCCTAGCCCTAGCCCTAGCCCTAGCGCTAGCCTTGGCCATAACACCCTAGCCCTAACAGCCTTAACCTATCCCTCATCCTAGCCCTAATCAAACCCTAGCCCTAGCCCTAGCCCTAGGCCAACGAGCCCTAGCCTTTGCCATAGCCCTAACAGCTCTTGCCTAACCTTAGCCCTAGCCCTAGCCCTAGCCCTAATTCAAGCCCTAGCCCTA
>NW_006408791.1:2081040-2096655 GCF_000296735.1 Chrysochloris asiatica | reverse complement strand
CCTAGCCCTAGCCCTAGCCCTAGCCCTAATTCAAGCCCTAGCCATAACAGCCCTAGCCCTACCCTAGCTCTAGCCTTGGCACAAGCCCTAGACATAGCTCTAGACCTAGCCTTAGCCATAGCCATAGCCCTTACACCCCTCACCCTAACAGCTTTAGCTCTAACCCTAACCCGAGCCCTAACAGCCCTAGCCCTAGCCCTAGTACTAGCCCTAAATCTAGCCCTAACAACCCTAGTCCTAACCCTAGCCCTGTCCCAAATAATTTCCCTAGTCCTAGCCATAACAGCCTTAGCACTAGCACTTTGCCTAACATCCCTAGCCCTAGCCTTAACCCTAAAAGACTTAGCACTAGCCGTAGCCATACCCCTAACTGATCTAGCCCTAGACCTAGACCAATCAGCCCTAGATCAAGCCCTAGACCTAACTGTCCTAGCCCTAGCCATAAGAGCACTAGTTTACCCTTGAACTAACAGCCCTAAAATAGCCCTAGTCCTAGTCCTAGCCCTAACCCAAGCCCTAGCTATAGCCCTAACCCTAGCACTATCCCAAACAGCCCTAGACCTAGCCCTAACCCTAACAGCCATATCCCTAGCGCTACCACTAGCCCTAACACTGGCCCTAACAGCCCTAGCCTTAGCCCTAGACCTAACAATCCTAGCCTAGCCCTAGTCCTAGCCCTAAACCAAACCCTAGCCCTAGTCATAACCCTAGACCTAGCACTAACAGCCCTAGCCCCAGCCCTAGCCCTAAGCTTAGCCCTATATCTAGCCCTAACAGTCCTAGTCCTAGTCCTAGCCCTAGCCCTAGCCCTATCGGAAGCCTGAGCCCTAACAACCCTAGCCCTATCTCTAGCACTAAAAGCCCAAACACTAGCTGTAAGCCCAGCCCTAGCACTAGCACAAACACAAGCTCTATCCCAAGACCTAACAACCCTAACAGCCCTAACAGCCCTAGCCATAGCCCAATCCCTTTCCCTTGTCCTAGCCCTAGCACTAGCCTTAGCACTAGCACTTTCCCTAACAGCCCTAGACCTAGCATAAGCCCTAAAAGACATAGCCCTATCCCTCGCCCTAGCCCTAGCCTTAACTGAACTAGCCGTAGCCCAAGCCCTAGACTGATAAGTCCTAGATCTAGCCATAGACCTATCTGCCCTAGCCCTACTCCTAGTGCTAACAGCCCTAGTTTAGCCCTTAAACTAACAGCTCTAGACTAGTCATAGTACTAGCCCTAACCCTATCCCTATCCCAAACAGCCCTAGCTTTGCCCTAACAGCTATATCCCTAGTGCTATCCTTGGCCCTAGCCCAAACAGCACTATAATTAGCCCTAGCCCTAACAGCCCTAGCCCTAACAAACCTAGCCTACCCCTAGTCCTAGTCCTAAACCAAACCCTAGCCCTAGCCATAACCCTATACCTAGCCCTAACAGCCCTAGCCCTAGTACTAGCCCTATATCTAGCCCTAGCAGTCCAAGTCCTAGCCCTAGCCCTAGCCTTAGCCATAACAGCCCTAGCCTTAGCCCTAGCCCTAACAGCCTTAGCCTATCCCTAGTCCTAGCCCTAATGAAGTCCTAGCCCTAGGCCAAAGAGCCCTAGCCTTTGCCATAGAACTAACAGCCCATGCCTAGCTCTAGCCCTAACCCTAACTCAAACCCTAACCCTAGCCCTAGCCATAATAGCCCTAGCCCTACCCTAGCTCTAGCCTTGGCACTAGCCCTAACCCTAGCCCTTACACCCCTCACCCTAACAGCCCTAGCTCTAGCCCTAACCCTAACAGCACTAGCCATAACCATAACCAGGGCAAGCGCTAGGGCTAGGGCTAGGGCTAAGTTTAGGGTTATGTCTAGGGCTAGAGCTAGGATTAGGGCTGTAAGGTTTACGGCTTGGGCATTTAGGGCTAGGGTTAGCGCTAGGCCTAAGTCTACAGCTAGGGCTAGGGTTAATGCTAGGGCTAAGGCTAAGGTTGTTAGGGTTAGGGCTGTTATGTCTAGAGCTAGGGCTTGGGCTAGAGCTAGGGTTAGGGCTCTTAGGTCTGAGTCTAGGGCTAGGGCTAGGGATGTTCTGGCTAGGGCTGTTAGTGCTAGGGCTAGGGCTAAGTCTCGGCCTAGAGCTAGGGATAGGCCTGTTAAGGCTAGTGCTAGGGCTTAGGCTCTTATGGCTAAGGCTAAGGCTATGTCTAGGACTAGGGCTAGGGTTAGGGCTAGGGCTATGCCTATGGCTAGTGCTGTTAAGTATAGGGCTAGCCTAGGGCTATGGGTAGGGTTAGGGCTAGGACTTTTAGGGCTAGGGCTGTATGGGCTAGGATTGGGCTATGGCTAGGGCAGTTAAGGCTAAGGCTAGGGCAAAGGCTAGGGTTCTTAGGGCTAGGGCTAGGCCTTTTAGGGCTAGGGCTAGGGCTAGGACTGTTAGGGCTAGGGCTAGTGCTAGAGCTAGGGCTGTTAGGGCTAGGGCTGTTAGGGCTAGGGCTAAAATTAGGGCTGCTAGGGCTAGGGCTGTTAGGGCTAAGGCTCAGGTTAGGGCTAGGGCTACAGCCAGGGCTGGAGCTAAGGATAGGGCTAAGGATAGGGCTAGGGCTAGTGCTAGCGCTAGATCTGTTTGGGCTAGAGCTAGGTATAGGGCTAGTATTGGGTTAGGGCTGTTAGGGATAGGGTTAGGGCTAGGATTAGGGCTACTGCTATGGATAGGGCTAGTTCTGTTAGGGATAAGGATAGAGCTCTTTGGACTGGGGCTTGGTCTAGGGCTAGGGCTATTACGACTGGGGCTAGGGGTAGGGCTAGGGCTAGGGCTGTTAGTTCCAGGGATATGGCTAGGGTTAGGGATAGGAATAGGTTTGTTAGAGCTGGGGCTTGGGCTAGGGCTCATATATCTTGGGCTGTTAGCACAAGGTTGAGGGCAAGGGCTAGGGCTTGGGCTAAGTCTAGTGTTATGTCTAGAGCTAGGGCTTTGATTAGGGCTGGTAGGGTTATAGCTTGGGCTTTTGGCTATGTTTAGGGCTAGGGATAGGCCTATGGCTAGGGTTAGGGCTTTTGCTAGGGCTACGGCTTGGGCTATGATTGTTAGGGCTAGGGCTGTTATGTCTAGAACTAGGGCTAGGGATAGTGCTAGGATTATGGCTCTTAGGTCTCAGGCTAGGGCTAGGGCTAAGGCTGTTAGGGCTAGGGCTAGGGCGTAGGCTCTTATGGCTAGGGCTAAGGCTCAGTCTAGGGCTAGGGTTAGGCCTAGGGATAGAGCTGTTAAGGATAGGGCTAGCCTAGGGCTAGGGGTATGGCTAAGGCTAGGGCTTTTAGGGCTAGGGCTGTTAGGGCTTGGGTTGTTTGGACTAGGGCTACGGCTAGGGCTAGAGCTAAGGCTAGGGCTAGGGCTGTTCTTGCTAGGGCTAGAGCTATATATAGGGTTAGGACTAGGGCTGGGGTTAGGGCTCTTAGGGCTAGGGCTAGTGCTTGGGCTATGGCTAGGGATGTTAGGGCTAGGGCTGGGACTAAGAATAGTGCTGTTTGGACTAGGGCTAGGGCTGTTAGGGCTAGGATTGATAGGGCTAGGTTTAGGTCTATGGCTAGGTCTACGGCCAGGGTTGGAGCTAAGGCTAGCGCTAGGGCTAAGGCTAGCGCTAGGGCTCTTCAGGCTAGGGCTAGGTCTCGGGATAGGTATAGGTCTAGAGCTAACTCTGGGACTAGTGCTGTTAGGGATTGGGCTAGGGATATGGATAGGGCTGTTAGGGGTAGGGCTAGGGCTGTTAGAGATAGGGCTAGGGCTGTTAGAGCTAAGGGTAGGGCTAGGGCTGTTAGCGCTAGGGCTATCATTGTTAGGGCTAGGGCTGTTTGGGCTCAGACTAGTGCTAGGGCTAGAGCTTGGGCTTGGGCTCAGGCTAGGCCTCTTAGGATTGGAGCTAGGGCTAGGGCTGTTAGTGCTAGTGCTAGGACTAGTGCTGTTAAGGATACGGCTAGCCTCGGGGTAGGGTTAGGACTAGGGCTAGGGCTTTTAAGGCTAGTGCTCTTGTGGCTAGGGTTAGGATAGGGCTAGGGCTGTTAGGGCTAAGGCTAGGGCAAAGGCTAGGGCTGTAAGGGCAAGGCCAGGGCTAGGGCTAGGGCTTTTAGGGCTAGGACTAGGGCTTGGGCTCGGTATAGGTATAGGGCTAGGGCTATGGCTAGTTCCAGGTCTAGGGCTAGGGCTGAGGCTAGGGTTGTTAGGTCTAGGGCTAGAATTAGGACTGTTAGGACTAGGGCTGTTAGAACTAGGGCTAAGGTTTGGGCTAGAGCTAGGGCTATGGCCAGGGCTAGAGCTAAACCTAGGGCTAGGGGTAGGGCTAGGGCTAGGGCTTGGGCTGTTCAGGCTAGGTTTATGTATAGGCCTAGAGCTAGGGCTGGGGTTAGGGCTGTTAAAGATAGGGCTAGATTTGTTAGGTCTTGGGTTGTTAGGGCTAGGGCTATTGCCAGGGCTAGAGCTAAGGGCAGGGCTTGGGCTAGCACTAGGGCTATTCTGGCTCAGGCTAGGGCTCGAGCTAGGTCTAGGGCTAGTGCTGTTAGTGCTAGTGCTAGGGCTGTTAGGGATAGGGTTGTTTGGGCTAGGGTTAGGGCTAGGTCTAGGTCTATGGCCAGGGCTAGAGCTCAGGCTAGGGATAGGGCTACGGCTTGCACTAAGGCTCTTCGGGCTAGGGCTATGTATAGATCTAGAGCTAGGGCTAGGACTAGGGCTGTTAGGAATACGGCTAGGGATAGGTCTGTTAGGGCTAGGGCTAGTGCTATTAGGGCTAGGGCTGTTAGGGTTAGGGCTAGGGCTAGCGTTGTTAGGGCTAGGGCTAGGGCTGTTTGGGCTAGGACTAGTGCTAGGGCTTGGGCTAGGGCTAGGGTTAGGGCTCTTAGGACTGGGCATAGGGCTAAGGCTGTTAGTGCTAGGGCTAAGGCTAGGGCTAGGGTTGTTAGGTCTATGGCTAGGGTAAGGGCAAGGGCTAGAGCTGTTTGGTCAAGGGTTGTTAAGTCTAGGGCTAGGGCTAAGACTATTGTTGTTAGGGTTAGGGCTAGGGCTGATATGTCTAAGGCCATTAGGGTGAGGGTGAGAGCTAGGGCTAGGGCTAAGTCTATTGTTATGTCTTGGGCTTGGGCTAGGATTAGGGCTGTTTGGGTTGCAACTTGGGCTGTTAGGGCTAGGGTTAGGGCTAGGACTAGGGCTAGGGTTGTTAGGACTAGGGCTAAGGCTGATATATCTTGGGCTGTTAGGGCGAGTGCAAGGATTAGGGCTAGGTTAGGGCTAAGTCTAGGGTTATGTCTAGGGCTTGGGCTAAGATTAGCACTGTTAGGGTTATGACTTGAGCTTTTGGGCTAGGCTTCGGACTAGGGCTAGGACTACGGCTAGGGTTAGTGCTAGGTCTAGGGCTATGGTTGTTAGGGCTAGGGCTGTTATGTCTAGAGCTAGGTCTAGGGCTAGTGATAGGTTTAATTCTAGGTTTAGGGCACTTAAGTCTGAGGCTAGGGCTAGGGTAGGTCTAGGGCTGTTAGGGCTAGTGCTGTTAGGGCTAGAGCTAGGGCAAAGGCTAGGACTAGGGCTCGGGCTCGGGCTATGGATTTTAGGGCTAGGACTAGGGCTCAGGCTAGGGCTAGGTATAGGGCTAGGGCTAGGGCAAAGCTAGGGCTGGGGCTAGGGCTGTTAGATCTAGGCTAGTGCTAGGGCTGGGGTTGTTAGGGCTACGACTAGAGTTAGGGCTGTTAGTGCTAGGGCTGTTAGGACTGGGCTAAGGTTTAGGCTAGGGCTAGGGTTATGGCCAGGGCTAGACCTAATCCTAGGGTTAGGGCTAGGGCTAAGGCTATGGCTAGGGCTTGGGCTGTTCGGTCTAGCAATAGGTATCGGCCTAGGTCAAGGGCTGGGGTTAGGGCTGTTAAAGATTGGGCTAGGGCTGTTAGGGCTTGGGTTGTTAGGGCTAGGTCTACAGCCAGGCTAGGGCTACGGCTAGGGCTAGCGCTAAGGCTCTTTGGGCTAAGGCTAGGGCTAGGGCTAGGTATATTTCCAGAGCTAGGGCTGGGACTAAGGCTGTTACGGCTAGGGCTAGGGCTAGGGCTGTTAGGGCTAATGGTTGGGCTAGGCCTAGGGTTGCTAGGGCTAGGGATAGCATTGTTAGGGCTAGTGCTAGGGCTGTTTGGGCTAGGACTAGTTCTAGGGCTAGGGCTAGTGCTGTTAAGGATAGGGCTAGCCTAGGGATAGGGCTATTAGGGTTAGGGCTAAAGTATGTTCTAGGGCTAGGGCTAGGGCTGGGGCTAGGGCTGTTAGTGTTAGGCCTAAGGTATGGGCTAGGGCTACGGCCAGGGCTAGAACTAAACCTAGGGCTAGTGCTAGGGATAGGGATAGGGCTGGGGCTAGGGCTGTTAGGGTTAGTGCTAGGGCTAGGGTTTTTAGGGATAGGGCTAAGTTTAGAGATAGGGCTAGGGCTATGGCCAGGGCTAGGGCTAGGGCTAGGGTTAGGGCTAGAGCTAGGGCTTGGGCTGTTTGGGCTAGGGCTACGCATAAGTATAAGCCTAGGGCTAGGGCTTGGGGTTAGGGCTGTTAAGGATAGGGCAAAGGCTAGTTCTAGGGCTTTGGCTGTTAGAGCTTGGGGTTTTAGGGCTAGGGCTATGGCTATGGCTAGGGCTATGGCCAGGGCTAGAGCTAAGGCTAGGGCTAAGGCTAGGGCTAGGGCTAGGGCTAGGACTAGGGCTTCCGCTAGGGCTGTTCTGGCTAGGTCTAGGTCTAGAACTAGGTATAGGGCTAGGACTAGCCCTGGGAATCGGGCTAACCTAGGACTAGGGCTATTAGGGCTAGGGCTGTTAGGGCTAGGGTCGTTAGGACTAGGGTTTGGGCTCGCGCTCGGTCTATGTCCAGGGCTTGAGCTAAGGCTAAGGTTAGGACTAGGGCTAGAGCTAGGTCTCTTTAGGCTAGAGCTATATATAGGTCTAGAGCTAGGGCTGGGACTAGGGCTGTTAGGTATAGGGCTAGGGCTAATGCTAGGGATAGGGCTGTTAGGGCTATGGTTAGGGCTAGTGCTCTTAGGGCTAGGGCTAGGGCTGTTAGGGCTAAGGGTGGGGCTAGGGCTAGGCTTGGGGCTAGGGCTGTTAGGGCTAGGCCTAGGGTTGTTATGGCTAGGCTAGAGTTAGGGCTGTTAGTGCTAGGGCTAGGGCTAGGGCAAGGGCTGTTAGTTCTATGGCTAGGGCAAGGGCTGGAGCTATTTGTTCAAGGGTTGTTAGGGCTAGGTCTAGGACTAGGGCTAGGACTAGTGTTGTTAGTGCTAGGGCTGTTTGGGCTAGGACTAGTGCTAGGGCTAGTGTTTTGGCTAGGGCTAGTGTTAGTGCTCTTAGGACTGGGGCTAGGGCTAGGGCTGTTAGTGTGTGGGATAGAACTAGGGCTGTTAGTGCTTGGGCTATTGCTAGTGCTGTTAAGGTTAGGGCTAGCCTAGGGCTAGGGCTAGGATTATGGCTAGGGCTTTCAAGGCTAGGACTGTTTGTTGTAGGGTTAGGCTAGGGCTAGTGCTGTTAGAGCTAAGGCTAGGGCAAAAGCTAAGGCTGTTATGGTTAGGCCTCGGTCTATGGCTATGTATAGGACTAGGGCTAGGGCTAGGCCTAGGGCTAGGGCTGTTAGGTCTAGGCCTAGGGTTGTTATGGCTAGGGCTAGAGTTAGGGCTGTTAGGGATAGGGTTATGGTTTGGGCTAGGGCTAGGGCTACAGCCAGGGATAGAGCTAAACCTAGGGCTAGTGCTAGGTCTAGTGCTAGGGCTATGGCTAGGGCTAGGGCTTAGGCTGTTCAGGCTAGGGATAGGGATAGGTATAGGCCTAGGACTAGGGCTGGAGTTAGGTCTGTTAAGGATAGGGCTAGGGCTAGGGCTCGGGCTCTTAGGGCTTGGGTTTTTAGAGCTAGGGATATGGCCAGGGCTAGACCTAAGGCTAGGGCTAGAGCTATGGCTAGTGCTAGGGCAGTTCTGGCTAGGTATAGAGCTAGATCTAGGTATAGGGTTAGGACTAAGGCTGGGACTAGACCTGTTAGGGCTAGAGCTAGTGTTTTACTATGGCTAGGACTGTTAAAGCTAGGGCTAGGACTAGGGCTAGTGCTGTTAGGGCTAGGGCTAGGGCTAGTTCTAGGGCTAGGACTATTAGGGCTAGGGTTGTAAGGGCTAGGGCTAAGTCTAGGGTTATGTCTAGGGCTAGGGCTAAGATTAGGGCTGTTGGGGTTATGGCTTGGGCTTTTGGGCTAAGTTTAGGGCTAGGGCTAGGCCTACGGCTAGGGCTAGGGCTAGGGCTAGGGCTAGGGCTTGGGCTATGGTTGTTAGGGCTAATGCTGTTTTGTCTAGAGCTAGGGCTTCGGCTAGTGGTAGCATTAGGGCTCTTAAGTTTGAGGCTAGGGCTAGGGCTAGGGCAAAGTCTAGAACTGTTAGTGCCAAGGCTAGGGCTTAGGCTCTTATGGCTAAGGCTAGGTCTAGGGTTAGGGCTAGGGATAGTGCTGTTACAGATTGGGCTAGCCTTGGGCTAGGGTTAGGGCTAAAGTTAGGGCTTTTAGGGCTAGAGCTATTTGGACTATGGTTGTGCTAGGGCTAAGGCTAGGGCAAAGGCTAGGGCTGTTAGGGCTAGGGCTAGGGCTGTTAGGGATAGGGATAGGGATAGGGCTTGGTCTGGGGCTAGGGCTGTTTGGGCTAGGGCTAGTACTAGGGCTAGAGTTGTTAGGACTGGGGCTAGAGTTAAGGCTGTTAGGGCTAGGGCTGTTAGGGGTAAGGCTAAGTTTATGGCTAGGTCTAGAGCTAAACCTAGGACTAGGGCTAGGGCTTGGTCTTGGGCTGTTTGGACTAGGGATAGGTATAAGCCTAGGGCTAGGGCTGATGTTATGCCTGTTAAGGATAGGGATAGGGCTAGTGCTAAGGCTAGGGCTGTTAGGGCTTTGGCTGTTAGGGCTAGGGCTACGGCCGTGCTAGAGCTAAGGCTAGGGCTATGGTTAGCGCTATGGCTGTTGTGGCTAGAGGTAGCACTAGAACTAGCTATAGGGCTAGGGCTAGGGCTTGACCTAATTCTGTTAGGGATAATGATAGGGCTAGGGCTGTTAGGGCTAAGGGTAGTGCTCGGACTAGGGCTGTTATGGCTAGGGCTAGGGCTTTTAGGGATAGGGATAGGGCTTGTGTTGTTAGGGCTAGGACTAGTACTAGGGCTAGGGCTAAGGCTAGGGTTAGGTTTAAGGCTCTTAGGACTGGGGCTAGGGCTAGGGCTGTTAGGGCTAGGACTAGAGCTGTTTGGGCTAGGGTTGTTAGAGTTAGAGCTTATGCTAGAGCTAGGACTAGGGTTGTTAGTGCTAAGGCTAGGGCTATGGCTGATATGTCTAGAGCTCTTAGGGCGAGGGCGAGGGCTAGGTATAGGGCTAGGGCTAAGTCTAGGTTTATGTCTATGGCTAGGGCTAGAATAAGGGCTGTTAGGGTTACGTCTTGGGCTGTTAGAGTTAGGGTTAGCTCTAGGGCTAGGCCTAGGGCTTCAGCTAGTGCTAGAGCTAGGACTAGAGCTAGCTCTCTGTATATTGACATGGTGTACATATCTGCATTGTAGATTGCTCTCTGTGTATTCACATGTTGGACTTATGTGTCATGTAGCTAGCTCTCTGTATATGGACATGTTAGACTTATCTGCCAGGTAGCTAGCTCTCTGTACACGGACCTTTTGTACTTATCTGCCATATAGCTATTTGTCTGTAAATCAACATGTTGGGCATATCTGCCATGTAGCTAACTCTCTGTGTATGAACATGCTAGACTTAATTGCTAAGGAGCTCTCTCTGTGTATATGGATATGTTGGAGTTATCTGCCATGCAGCTAGCACTCTGTATATGGATATGTTGGACTTATCTGTGATGTAGCTAGCTTGCTGTATATGGACATGTTTCACTATCGGCCATGTAGCTAGCTCTTTGTATGTAGACATGTTCGAATTATCTAACATGTACCTACTCTCTATGGACGTGTTGGATTTATCTGCCATGTAGCTAGTACTCTGTATATGGACATGTTGGACTTATCTGACAGGCAGCTAGCTCTCTGTATTTGGACATATTGGACTTATCTGACGTGTAGCTAGCTCTCTGTATATGTACATTTGGGACTTATCTTCCATGTTACTAGCTCTCTGTATATGGACATATTGGACTTATCTACCATGTAGCTAGGACTCTGTATAATGACATGTTGAAGTTATCTGCCTTGTAGCTAGCTCTTTGTATGTTGATATGTTATTTCTCTACCATGTAACTCTCTATATATATTTGGAAATGTTGGACTTATGTTCCATGTAGCTAGTTCTGTGTTTATGGGCATGTTGGACTTATCTGGTATGTAGGCAGCTCTCTGTATATGGACATGTTGGATTTATGTGCCATGTAGATAGCTCTCTATATATGGACACATTAGACTTATCTAACATGTACCTAATTGTATATAGACATGTTGTACTTATCTGCCATGTAGCTAGCTCTCTCTATATGGACATGATAGACTTATTTGTCATCTGGCTGTCTCTCTGCATATGGACATGTTGGAGTTGTTTGTCCACTAGCTAGCTCTCTGTATATGAATATGTTGGACTTATCTGTAATGTGACTTATCTGCCATGTAGTTAACTTTCTGTATATAGGCATGTTGGACATATCTCCTATGTAGCTACCTCTCTGTATATTCATATGTTGGAGACATGTGCCATGTAGCTAGCTTTCTGTACATGGAAATGTTGGCCTTATCTGCCTTGTAGCTAGCTCTCTGTATGGACATGTTGAACATATCTGCCATGTAGATAACACCCTGTATATGAACATGTTGTACTTCCATGGAGCTCGCTCTCTGAATATGGACATGTTGTACTTGTCTTCCATATAGCTAGCTCTCTGTATATGGACATGTTGGACTTTTCTGCCATATAGCTAGCTCGCTGTATAGGGACAAGTTGGAGTTATTTGCTATGTAGCTCTCCATCTGTATATAGACATGGTGGACTTATCTGACATGTTGCTAACTCTCTGTATATGGACATGTTGGACTTATCTGCCATGAACTAGAATTTTGTATATGGACATGTGGAAGTTATCTACCATGTAGCTAGCTCTCTATATGTGGACATGTTGAACTTCTCTACCTTGTAACCCTCTTTATATATTTAGACATCTTGAACTTATGTGCCATGTAGCTAGCTCTGTGTTTATGGGCATGTTAGACTTCTCTGGTATTTAGGCAGCTCTCTGTATATGGACATGTTGGATTTATGTGCCATGTAGATAGCTCTCTACATTTGGACATGTCAGACTTTTCTAATATATACCTAACTGTATATAGACATGTTGGACTTATCTGCCATGTAGCTAGCTCTCTATATATGGACATGTTGGACTTATTTGTTATCTGTCTCTCTGCATATGGACATGTTGGAGTTTTCTGTCCACTTGCTAGCTCTCTGTATATGAACATGTTGGACTTATCTGTCATGGGACTTATCTGCCATATAGTTAACTTTCTGTATATAGGCAAGTTAGACATATACCCTATGTAGCTACCTCTCTGTTTATTGACAGTTGGACATATGTACCATGTAGCTAGGTCTCCGTACATGGAGATGTTGGACTTATCTGCCTTGTAGCTAGATCTCTGAATGGACATGTTGAACGTATCTGCCATGTAGCTAACACCCTATATATGGACATGTTGTACTTATCTGCCATGTAGCAAGCTCTCTTTATATGGTCATTTTGGACTTATATGCCATAAAACTCTCTGCATAAGTACAATTTCGACTTATATGTAGCTATCTTTCTGCATATGGGCATGTTGGACTTATCTGCCATGTAGCTAGCTCTCAGCATATGAACATGTTGGACTTATCGGTCTTGTAACTCTCTCTCTCTCTCTCTATGTGTATGGACATGTTGGACTTATCTGACATGTAGCTAGCTCTCTGTATATGTTCATTTTGGACTTATCTGCCATGTAACTAGTTCTCTGCATATGAACATGTTGGACATATATGCCATGTAGCTATCTCTCTGTATATGGACATGTTGGACTTATTTGCCATTTAGCTATCTCTCAGTAAGTGGACATGTTGGACTTATCTGCCATGTAATTATCTTTCTGTGTATGGACATGTTGGAATTATGTGCCGTGTAGCTAGCTCTCTGAATTTGGACATGTTGGACTTATCTGACATTTACCTAGCACTCTGTATATGGACATATTTGACTCATCTGACAGGCAGCCTGCTCTCTGTATATGTACATATTCGACTTATATGCTAGGTATCTCTCTTTCTGTATATGGACATGTTGGATTTATCTGCCATATAGCTAGCTCTCTGTATATGGACATGTTGGACTTATGTGCCATGTAGTTTGCTCTCTGTATATGTTGCTGGACTTATCTACTAGATAGCTCTCTGTCTGTATATGGACATGTTGAACTTATCTGCCATGTAACTAGCTCCTTGTATATGGACATATTGCACTTTTCTGCCATGTAACTAACGCTCTGTATATAGACACTTTGGACTTATCTGTCATGTAGCTAGCTCTCTGTATATGGACACGTTCGAATTATCTAACATGTACCTAATTGACTATGTACAGGTTGGACTTATCTGACATGTAGCTTGCACTCTCTGTATTTACATATTGAATTTATCTGCCATGTAGCTCTCTCTGTGTATGGGACTTGTATGTGGGACTTTTTGCCCTGTAGCTAGCTCTCTGTATAAGAACATGTTGGACTTATCTGCCATGTAGCTAGCTCTCTGTATATGGCCAAGTTGAACTTATCTGCCATGTAGCTAGCACTCTGCATATGGACATGTTTATCTTTTCTGTCATGTAACTCTCTCTCTGTTTATGGACATGTTGGACTTATGTGCCATGTAAGTAGCTCTCAGTATTTGGATTTATTGGACTTATTTGCCATGTAACTACATCACTGTATATTGAAATGTAGGACTTATCTGCTATGCAGCTTTCTCTCAGTATATGGACATGTTGGACTTATCTGCCATGTAGCTAGATCTCTGTATATGGACATGTTGGACTTACCTAATAGATAGATCTCTCTCTGTATATGAATATGTTGGAGTTATCTGCTAGATAGCTCTTTCTCTGTATATGAATATGTTGGACTTATCTGACATGTAGCTAGCTCTCTGTACATGGACATATTATACGTTTCTGCCACGTAGCTACCTCTCTGTATATGGACATATTGGACTTATCTGCCATGTAGCTCTCTCGTTGTATAAGGACATGTTGGACTTTTCTTCCATGTAGCTAATTGTCTTTATATGGACAGGTTGTACTTATGTGCCATGTAGATATCACTCTGTATATGGATATGTTGGACATATCTGGCATTTAGTTAGTTCACAGTAGATAGACATGTGGTATTTATCTTCTATGTAGCGATCTCTCTGTATATGGACATATTGGACCTATCTGCCAAGCAGCTAGCTTTCTGTATATGGACATGTTGGACCTGTCTGCCATGTCGATAGCTCTCTGTATATGGACATGTTGGACTTATCTGCCTTGTAGCTCTCTATATGTATATGAACATGTTGAATATATCTGCCATGTAGCTAGCTATCTGAATATGGAGATGTTTGAGTTATCTTCCATGTAGCTAGGACTCTGTATATGGACATGTTGAACTTATCTGCCTTGTAGCTAACTCGCTGTATATGTTGTACTTCTCTACCATGTAACTCACTCTATCTATATGGACATGTTGGACTTATTGGCCATGTAGGTAGCTCTCTGTATATGGACATGTTGGACTTATCTTGTAGGTAGCCCTTTCTATGTATATGGACATGTTGGACTTATCTGCCATATAGCTATCTCCCTGTATATGGACACGTTGCAATTTTCTGCCATGTAGCTAATTCTCTGTATATATACACTTTGGACTTATCTGCCATGTAGCTAGCTCTCTTTATATGAACATGTTGGACTTATCTGCCATGTAGCTTGCTCTCTGTATATGGACATGCTGGACATCTCTGCCATGTAGCTTGCTCTCTGTATATGTACTTGCTCGATTTATCTGCTAGGTAGCTATCTCTCTGTATATGAACATGTTGGACGTATCTGCCATGTAGATAGCTCTCTGTATATGTACTTGTTCAATTTATCTGCCAAGAAGCTAGCTTTCTGTTTATGGACATGTTGGACCTATCTGCCATGTAGATAACTCTCTGTATATGGACATGTTAGACTTATCTGCCAGGTAGTTAGCTCTCTGTACATGGACCTTTTGTACATATCTGTCATGTATCTAATTCTCTGTGTATGAACATGCTAGACTTAATTGCTAAGGAGCTCTCTTTCTGTATATTGATATGTTGGACGTATCTGCCATGTAGCTAGCTCCTTGTATATGGACATATTGCAATTTTCTACCAAGTATCTAACTCTGTATATAGACACTTTGGACTTATCTGTCATGTAGCTAGCACTCTGTATATGGACATGTTGGACTCATCTGCTATGTAGCTTGTACCCTGTACATGGACATGTTAGACTATCCGGCCATGTTTCTAACTCTGTATATAGACACTTTGGACTTATCTGTCATGTAGCTAGCACTCTGTATATGGACATGTTGGACTTATCTGCCATATAGCTAGCTCTCTTTAAATGGACATGTTGTACTTATCTGGCATGTAGCTAGATCTCAGTATGTGGACATGTTGGACTTTTCTGCTATGTAACTTTCTCTCTATATTTGGACATGTTGGACATATCGGACATGTAACTAATTCTCTGTATATGGACATTTTGGATTTATCTGCCATGTATCTAGCTCTCTGTATATGGACATGTTGGACTTATCTGCCATGTAGTTAGGACTCTGCATATGGACATGTTGAACATATCTGCCATGTAGCTACCTCTCTGTATTTGGTCATGTTTAACTTCTCTACCATGTAACCCTGTCTATATATATGGACATATTGGACTTATGTGCCATTTAGCTAGCTCTCTGTAAATGGACATGTTGAACTTATCATCCATGTAGCTGTCTCTCAATACGTGGACATGTGAGATTGATCTGCCATGTAGCTAGGTCTCTGTATATGGACATGATGAACTTATCAGCCATATAGCTAGCTCTGTTTATATGGACATGTTGATTTTTCTGTCATATAACTCTCTCTCTGTTTATGGACATGTTGGACTTATGCGGCTCTCTGTATATGAACATGTTGGACTTATCTGCCATGTATCTACATTATTTTATATTGACATGTAGGATTTATCTGCTATGTAGCTCTCTCTCTGTGTATATGGACATGTTGGACTTATACGCCATGTTGCTAGATCTCTGTATATGGACATGTTGGACTTAACTGCTAGATAGCTCTCTCTCTCTCTGTATATGAACATGTTGGACTTATCTGACAGGTAGCTAGCTCCCTGTACTTAGACATGTTGTACTTTTCTGCCATGTATCTAGATCTCTGTATATAGACACTTTTAACTTATCTGGCATGCAGCTAGGTCTCTTTATATTTACATGTAGGCTATATCTGCCATGTAACTACCTCTCTGTATATGGACATATTGGACTTATCTGCCTTGTAGCTCACTCTCTGTATAAGGACATATTG
>NW_006408791.1:2075588-2080940 GCF_000296735.1 Chrysochloris asiatica | reverse complement strand
CCATGTAACTACCTCTCTGTATATGGACATATTGGACTTATCTGCCTTGTAGCTCACTCTCTGTATAAGGACATATTGGACTTTTCTGCCATGTACCTACCTCTCTTTATATGGACATGTTGGACTTATGTGCCATGTAGATAGTTCTCTCTATATGGATATGTTGGACTTATCTGCCATGTATCTAGTTCACAGAAGATAGACATGCTAAATTTTTCTGCCATGTAGCTATCTCTCTGTATATGGACATATTGGATTTATATGCCAAGCAGCTAGCATTTTGTTTATGGACATGCTGGACCTATCTGCCATGTCGATAATTCTCTATATATGGACATGTTGGACTTATCTGCCATGCAGCTCTGTATATGTATATGAACATGTTGAACATGTGTGCCATGTAGCTAGCTCTCTGAATATGGACATGTTGGAGTTATCTGCCATGTAGCTTGCTCTCTGTATATGGACAAGTTGGACTTATCTGCCATGTAGCTAGCTCTCTGTACATGGACATGTTGGACATATCTGCCATGGAGCTATCACTCTGTATATTGACATGTTGCACTTTTCTGTCATGTAGTTAGCTTTCTGTATAGGGATATATTGAACTTATCTGCCAAGTAGCTTGCTCTCTGTATATGCATGTATTGGACTTATCTGTCATGTAGCTAGCTCTCTTTATATGGTCATTTTGGACCTATCTGCCATATAGCTCTCTGCATATGGACATGTTCGACTTATATGTAGCTGTCTCTCTGTATATGGACATGTTGGACTTATCTGCCATGTAGCCAGCTCTCTGTAAATGGACATGTTGTACTTATCTGGCATGTAGCTAGATCTCAGTATGTGGACATGTTAGACTTATCTGCTGTGTAGCTAGTTCTCTGTATATAGATATATTGAACTTATGTGCCATGTAGTTAGGACTCTGTATATGGACATGTTGGTCTTTTGTGCCACGTAGGTATCTCCCAGTATATGAACATGTTGTACTCATTTGCCAAGTATCTAACTTTCTGTATATGGACATGTTGGACTTATATGCCATGTAGCTAGCTCACTGTATATGGACATGTTGGACTTATCTGCTAAATAGCTCTCTCTCTGGAAATGGATATTTTGGACTTATCAGCCATGTAACTCTCTTTCTGTATATAGATATGTTGGACTTATCTGCCCTTATCTGCTCTCTGCATATGAATATGTTGGACTTATCTGTTATGTAGCTAGTTATCTGTATAGGGACCTGTTGGACTTTTCTGCCATGTTTCTAGCTCTCTGTAAATTGACATGTCAGATTTGTCTGCCCTATAGCTAGCTCTCTGTATGTAGACAAAATTTACTTATGTGCCATGTAGTTAGCTCTCTGTATGTAGAGACGTTGGACTTATCTGATATGTAGCTAGCTCTCTCTCTATGGACTTGGTGGACTTATCTGCCATGTAATTAGTTCTCTGTATATGGACTTGTTGGACTCATCTGCTAGGTAGCTCACTCTCAGTCTATGGACATGTTTAACTTATCTGCAATGTAACTAGCTCCCTGTATATGGACATGTTTTACTTATCTGCTATGGAGCTAGCTCTCTGTATATGGACATGTTAGACTTATCTTCTAAATAGCTCTCTCTCTGTAAATAGACATGTTGGACTTATCTGCCATGTAAGTAGCTCTCTGTATATGGACATGTTGGAGTTATCTACCCTTTATCTAGCTCTCTGTATATGGACATGTTGGACTTATCTGCCATGTAGCTTGCTCTGAATATGGACATGTTGAAATTGTCTGCAATGTAGCTTGCTCTCTGTATATGGCCATGTTTCACTTATCTGTCATGTAGCTATCTCTCTGTATATGGACACATTAGACTTATCTAACATGAACCTAACTGTCTATGGACATGCTGGACTTATCTGCCATGTAGCTATCTCTCTCTGTATGGACATATTGAATTTATCTGCCATGAAGCTCCTCTCTGTATATGGTCATGTGGGACTTGTCTGCCATGTAGTTAGCTCTCTCTATAGGGACAAGTTGGAGTTATCTGCCTTGTAGCTCTCTATCTGTATATGGACATGTTGAACTTATGTGCCATGTTGCTAGCTCTCTGTATATGGACATATTGGACTTATGTGCCATGTAGCTAGCTCTCTGTATATGGACATGTTGAATTATTCTACCATGTACCTCTCTCTGTATGTGGACATGTGGGACTTGTCTGCCATGCAGGTATATCTCTGTATAAGAACATGATGGACTTATCTGCCATGTAGGTAGCTCTCAGTATATGGGCATATTGGATGTATCTGCCATGTAACTAGCTCTCTGTATAGGACATTTTAGACTTATATCCCATGGAGATAGCTATCTGTATGTGTTTATTTTGGACTTATCTGCTATGTAGCTCTCTGCATTTGGACATATTCAGCTTATATGTAGCTAGCACTCTGAATATGAACATGTTGGACTTATAGGCCATATAGGTAGCTCTCTACAAAAGGATATGTTGAACTTATCTGCCATGTAACGCTCTCTGTGTATAGGGACATGTTTGAGTTATCTGCCATGTAGCTCTCTCTCTGTATATGGACATGTGGGACTTGTCTGCCCTGTAGCTACCTCTCTGTATAAGGATATGTTGCACTTATCTGGCATGTAGTAGCTCACTATAAATGGACATGTTGTAATTATATGACATGTAGCTAGCTCTCAGTATGTGGACATGTTGGACATATCTGCCATGTAACACTGTCTATGTGTATGGACTTGTTGGAATTTTGTGCCTTGTAGCTAGCTCTCTGTATGTGGACAAGTTTTACTTATCTGCCATGCACCTAGCTCTCTGTATGTGTACATTTTGGACTTATCTGCCAAGCAGTTAGCTTTCTTTATATGGACATGTTGACTTATTTGCCATGTAGCTAGCACTCTATATATGGACATGTTGGACTTATTTTCCAGGTAGCTAGTTCTCTGTATATGGACATGTTTCACTTATCCACCATGTAGCTAGCTCTCTATAAATGGACATGTTAGACTTATCTAACATGTATCTATCTGTCTATGGACTTGTTGGACTTATGTGTTATGTAGCTAGCTCTCTGTATATGGGCATGTTGAACTTATCTGCCATGTAGCTAGTTCTCTATATATGAACTTGGTGGACTTATCTACCATCAAGTTAGCTCTCTGTATATGGACTTTTTGGACTTATCTGCTAGGTAGAGCTCTCTCTGTCTGTGGACATATTTGACTTATATGCCATGCAACTAGCTCCCTGTATATAGACATGTTATACTTATCTGCCATGCAACTAGCTCTCTGTATATGTACATGTTGGACTTATCTGCCAAGCAGCTAGCTTTCTGTATATGGACGTGTTGACTTATTTGCCATGTAGCTAGCTCTCTGTATATGGACATGTTGGAATTATCTGCTGTGTAACTCTCTCTCTGTATATTGACATGTTGGCCTTATCTGCCATATATCTAGCTCTCTGTAAATGGACATGTTGGACTTATCTGCCATGTAAATATCTTTTTATATGGACATGTTGGACTTATCTGCCAAGCAGCTAGCTTTCTGTTTATAGATATGTTGGACATATCTGTCATGTAGTTAGCTCTCTGTACATGGACATGGTTCACTTATCTGCCATGTTGGTAGCTGTCTGTACATGGACATGTTCAACTTATCTAACATGTACATAACTGTCTATGGACATGTTGGACTTATCTGCAATGTAGCTAGCTCCCTCTTTATGCACATGTTAAATTTATCTGCCATGTATCTCTCTCTTTGTATATGGACATTTGGGGCTTGTCTGCCCTGTTGCTAGCTTACTGTATAAGGACATGTTGGACTTATCTGCCATGCAGCTAGCTCTCTGTATATGGACAATTTGGACTTATCTTCCATGGAGCTAGCGCTCTATATATTGACATGTTGCACTTATCTGCCATGTAGTTAGCTTTCTGCATATGGATATATTGGACGTATCTGCCAAGTAGCCTACTCTCTGTATATGGATGTATTGGACTTACCTGTCATGTAGCTAGCTCTCTTTATATGGTCATTTTGGATTTGTCTGCCATATAGCTCTCTTCATACAGATATGTTCGACTTATATGCAGCCATCTCTCTGTATATGGCCATGATGGACTTATCTCCATGTAGCCAGTTCTATGAAAATGGACATGTTGGACTTATCTGGTGTGTTGCTAGCTTTCAGTATGTGGACATGTTGGATTTATCTGCCATGTAACACTCTCCCTGTGTATGGACTTGTTGGAATTATGTGCTATGTAGCTAGCTCTCTGAATTTGGACATGTTGGACTTCTGTAACAAGTAGCTAGCTCTCTGTATATGGACATTTTGGACTTATCTGCCATGTAGCTAGCTCTCTGTATATGAACATATTGGACTTATCTCCTATGTAGCTAGCTCTCTTTATATGGATATATTGGACTTATGTTCCGTGAAGCTAGGACTCTCTATATAAACATGTTGGACTTATCTGCCATGTCACTAGCTCTCTTTATATGGACATATTGGACTTACATGCCATGTAGCTACCTCTCTGTATATGGACATATTAGATTTACCTGCCATGTGGCTTGCTCTCTGTATATGGACATATTGGACTTATGTGCCATGGAGCTAGCTCTCTGTATATGGACATGTCGACTTATGTGCCATGTCGCTAGTGCTCTGTATATGGACATGTTGGACTTATTTGCCATGTAGCTAGCTCTCTCTGTGTGGACATGTTGAATTTATCTGTCATGTGGCTCTCTCTCTGTATATGGACATGTGGGAATTGTCTTCCCTGCACTTAGCTCTCTGTATAAGGACATGTTGGACTTATCTGCCATGTAGGTAACTTTCTGTATATGAGCATGTTGGATGTATCTGCCATGTAGCTAGCTCTCTGTATAGGGACATGCTGGACTTATCTGCCATGTAACTCGCTATTGGTATATGCTCATTTCGCACTTAACTGCCATGTATATGTTGTTGTTGTTGTTGTTGTTGTTGTTGTTGTTGTTGTTGTCAGGTGCCATCAAGTCAGAACTGACTCATAGTGACCCCATGCACAGCAGAACGAAACAATGTCCGATCTTGGGCCAACTTCATTCCGCTGCCACACTTGACGTCATCAATGATGCCACCTGGCAGATCCATCTCATTGGGGCTCTTCCTCTTTTTCCCTGACCCTTCATCTTACCCAACATGACATCCTTCTCAGCGACTGCTCCCTCATGACAACATGTCTAAAGTATGGGAGATGAAGCTTAGCCATCCTGGCCTCCAAGGAACACTCTGGCTGCACTTCTTCCAAAACAGAT
>NW_006408791.1:2072667-2073767 GCF_000296735.1 Chrysochloris asiatica | reverse complement strand
AAGGTATTTGAAATAAACAAATCATTTGTCTTGCAGAAATCTATCATTCGTTCTCCAGCATCATTTCTATCACCAAGTTCAAATTTTCCAACTACTGGTCCTTCCTCTTTACTCTCTACTTTTGTATTCCAATCACCAGTAATGAGCAATACATCTTGATTGCATCTACTAAGTAACTCTCTGCAAGTGGACATATCCAATTTATTTGTAGCTAGCTATCTGTATATGGACATGTTGGACTTATCTGCCATGTACCTAGCTCTCTTTATGAACATATTGGACTTATCTGCCATGGAGCTCGCTGTATTTATATTGACATGTTTGACTTATCTGCAATGTAGCAACTTTTCTATATATGGATATATTGAAATTATCTGCCAAGTAGCTTGCTCTCTGTATATGGATGTGTTGGAATTATCTGCCATGTAGGCAGCTCTATTTATATGGTCATTTTGGACTTATCTGCCATATAGCTCTCTGCATATGGACATGTTCGACTGATATGTAGCTATCTCTCTGTATATGGACATGTTGGACTTTTCTGCCATATAGCTAGCTTCCGGTAAATGGTCATGTTGGATTTATCTGCTAGCTAGCTCTCATTTTGTGGACATGCTGGAGTTTTCGGTCATGTAACTCTCTCTCTATGTATGGACATGTTCTAATTATGTGATATGTAGCTAGTTCTCTGTATTTTGACATGATTCACCTATCTGCCATGTAGTTAGCTCTCTGTATATGGACATGTTAGACTTACCTAACATGTTCCTAACTGTCTATGCAAATGTTGGACTTATCTGCCAAGTTGCTAGTTCTCTCTGTATGGACATGTTGAATTTATCTGCCATGTGGCTCTTTCTCTGTATAAGGACATGTTGGACTTATCTGCCATGTAGCTAGCTCTCTTTATATGGTCATTTTGGTATTATCTGCCACATAGCTCTCTGCATATGGGCATGTTCGACTTATATGTAGCTATGTCTCTACATATGGACATGTTGGAATTATGTACCATGTAGCTAGCTCTCTGTATTTGGACATGTTGGACTTATTTGCCATGAAGCTAGCTTTCTGTATATGGACATTTATGGACTTATCTG
>NW_006408791.1:2064992-2072465 GCF_000296735.1 Chrysochloris asiatica | reverse complement strand
GTATAGGGACATGTTGGAGTTATCTGCCGTGTAGCTCTCCATCTGTATATAGACATGTAGGAGTTATCTGCCAGGTAGCTAAGACTCTGTATATGGACATGTTGGACTTATGTGCCATGTCTCTAACTCTCTTTTTATGGATATATAGGACTTATCTGCCTCGTAGGTCTCTCTCTATACATGGACATGTTGGACATATCTGCCATGTAAGTAGCTCTCTGTATATGGACATGTTGGAATTATGTGCCATGTAGGTAGTTCTCTGTATATGGACATGTTGGACTCATCTGCCAAGCATCTAGCTTTCTGTATATGGACATGTTGGATTTATCTGCCATGTAGCTAGCTCTCTGTATATGGACATGTTTGACTTATTTGTCATGTAGCTAGTTCTCTCTGTATGGACATGTTGAATTTATCTGCCATGTAGCTCTTTCTCTGTATAAGGACATGTTGGACTTATCTATCATGTGGCTAGCTCTCTGTACATAGACATGTTGGAGTTATCTGCCAAGCAGCTAGCTTTCTGTATATGGACATATTGGACTTATATGCCATGTAATTAGCTCTCTGTATAGAGACATGTTGGACTTTTCTACCATGTAGCTAATTCTCTATATATGAACATGTTGGGCTTGTCTGCCCTGTATCTAACTCTCTTTCTGTGGACAAGTTGGACTTTTCTGCCATGTAGCTAATTCAGTGTATATGGACAAGTTGGACTTATTTGCCATGTATCTACTTCTCTGTAAATGGACATGTTGGAATTATCTGAAATGTATTTTGTCTCTCAGTACGTGGACATGTGGGATTCATCTGCCATATAGCTATCTGTCTGTAATCCCCTCTCTGTATATGGATATGTTGGAATTATCTGAAATGTATTTTGTCTCTCAGTACGTGGACATGTGGGATTCATCTGCCATATAGCTATCTGTCTGTAATCCCCTCTCTGTATATGGATATGTTGAACTTTTGTGTCATGTTGCTAGCTCTGTATATGTATATGCTGAAGTTATCTGCCATGTATCTAGCTCTCTGTACATGGACTTGTTGGACTTATCATCCATGGAGCTAGTTCTCGGTACATGGACTTGTTGGATTTATCTGCCATGGAGCTAGCTCTCTGTATATTGACATGTTGGAGTTATCTGCCACGTAGCTAGCTTTCTATATATGGATATATTGGACGTATCTGCCATGTAGTTAGCTCTCTTTATAGGGATATGTTGGATTTTTCTGCCATGTAGCTAGCTCCCTGTATATGAACATGTTGGATTTGTCTGCCCTGTAGCAAACTTTCTTTATGTGGATAGATAGACTTATCTGCCATGCAGCTAGCTTCCTGTATATGGACAAGTAGGACTTAACTGCCAGGTAGCTAGCTCTCTGTATATGGACATGTTGGAATTATTTGTCATGTAACTAGCTTTCTATATATGGATATATTTGAATTATCTGCCATGTAGCTACCTTTCTTTATATGTTCATTTTTGGCCTTGTCTGCCATATAACTCCCTGCATATAGATGTGTTCGACTTCTATGTAGCTATGTCACTATGTATGGACATGTTGGACTTACATGACATATAGATAGCTTTCTGTAAATGGACATGTTGGACTTAACTGGCATGTAGCTAGCTCTCAATGTGTGGATATGTTGAACTTATCTGCCATGTAACTATCTCTCTGTGTATGGACATGTTGAAATTATGTGCCATGTAGCTAGCTCTCTGTATTTGGAGATGTTGGACTTATCTGCCATGTAGCTAGCTGTATGTATATCGACATGTTGGACTTATCTGCCATGTAGCTAGCTGTATGTATATTGACATGTTGGACTTATCTGCCATGTAGCTAGCTCTCTGTACATTGACATGTTGTAGTTATCTGCCATGTAGCTAGCTCTCTGTATAGGGACATGTTGGACTTACTTGTCCTGTAGCTAGCCCCCTGTATATGCATGTCGGATTTGTTTGCCCTATAGCTAGCTCTCTGTATGAGGACACTTTGGACTTATGTGCCACATAGCTAGCTCACTGTATATGGCCATGTTGGACTTATCTGCCATGTAGCTAGCTCTCTATATATGGACTTGGTGGATTTATCTGCCATGTAGTTAGATCTCTGTATATGGACATATTGGACTTATCTGCTAGGCAGCTCTCTCTCGGTATATGGACATGCTGAACTTCTCTGCCATGGAGCTATCTCTCTGTATATGGACATGTTGGACTTATCTGATATGTAAGCTCTCTCTCTGTATATGGACATATTGGACTTATCTGCCATGTAGCTAGCTCTGTGTATATAGACATTTTTCACTTATCTGCCATGTATTTAGCTCTCAGTATACGGCCATGTTGGACTTATCTGCCATGTAGCTAGCGCTCTGTATATGGACATGTTGGATGTAGATGTCATATAGTTAGCTCTCTATATTTGGACATGTTGAACTTATTTGCCAAATAGCTAGCTGTCTATATATGGTTTGGTAGACTTATCTGCCATGTAGTTAGCTCACTGTACATGGACATGTTGAACTTATTTGCCATGTAACTCTCTCTCTGTATATGGACATGTTGGACTTATCTGCCATGTAGCTGGCTCTCTCTATATGGTCATGTTGGACTTATCTGCCAAGCAGTTAGCTTTCTGTATAAGGACATGTTGGACTTACATGCCATGCAGCTATCTCTGTATATGGACATGTTGGACTTATTGACCATGTAGCTAGCTCTCTGTATATGGACATGTAGGAGTTATCTGCCAAGTAGCTAGCTTTTTATTATTTTGATATATTGGACTTTTCTGCCATGTAGCTAGCTCTCTGTATAGGGACATGTTGGAATTTTCTGCCGTGTAGCTAGTCCTCTGTATATAAACATGTTGGGTTTGTCTGCCATGGATCTAGCTGTCTGCATATTGTCTTGTTGGACTTATCTGCCATGTAGCTAGCTCTCTGTATATTGACAAGTTGTGCTTTTCTGCCATGTAGCTAGCTCTGTATATGGACATGTTGGATATATCTGCCATGTAGCTAGCTCTCTATATAGGGACATGGTGGACTTATCTCCCATGTGTCTAGCTATCTGCATATTGTCATGTTGGCGTTATCTGCCATGTAGCTAGCTTTCCATATATGGAAATATTGGACTTATCAGCCAGGTAGCTAGCTCTCTTTATATGGTCATTTTGGAATTTTTTGCCATACTACTTTCTGCATATGGAGATGTTTGACTTCTATGTAGCTATCTCTTGTTATGTGGACATGTTGGACTTATCTGCAATGTAACTAGCTTTCTAAAAGGACATGTTGGACTTACCTGGCATGTAGCTAATTCTCAGTATGTGAACATGTTGTACTTATCTGCCATGTAACTATCTCTCTGTGTATGAACATGTTGGTATTATGTGCCATGTAGCCAGCTCTCTGTATATGGACAAGTTTTACTTATCTGCCATGTAGCTGGCTCTCTGTATATGGACATATTGGCCTTATCTGTCATGTAGCTAGATCACTGTATATGGACATATTGGACTTATCTGCTAGGTAGCTCTCCCTCTGTATATGGACATGTCAAACTTATCTGGCATGCATCTAGCTCTCCATATATTGTGTACTTATCTGCCATGTAGCTCTCTCTCTCTCTGTATAAACACATGTTGGACCTATCTACCATGTAGCTAGCTCTCTTTATATGGACATATTGGACTTATGTGCCATGTATATGGATATGTTGGACTTATCTGCATGTTGCAACTTCTCAGTAGATAGACATGTTGTATTTATTTGCGATTTAGCTATCTTTCTGTATATGGACATATTCGACTTATCTGCCTTTCTGTGTATGGACATGTTGGAGTTATCTGCTAGGTAACTCTCTCTTTTTATATGGACATGTTGGACTTACCTGCCATGTAGCTAGCTCCCTGTATACAAACATGTTGGACTTATGTTTTATGTTGCTAGCTCTCTGTATATGGACACGTTAGACTTATCGAACATCTATCTAACTGTATATGGACATGTTTGACTTATCAGCCATGTAGCTAGCTCTCTGTATATCAACATGTTGTACATATCTGCCATGTAGGTAGCTCGCTGTATATGCACATGTTGGATTTAAGTAACATGTAGCTAACTCTCTGTACATGGACATTTTGGACTTATCTACCATGTAGCCAGCTCCCTGTATATCAACATGTTGGACATATCTGCCATGTAGCTAACTCTCTGTATATGGACATGCTTGAGTTATCTGCTAAGGAGCTCTTTCCCTGTATATTTATATATTGTATGTATCTGCCATTTATGTAGCTCTCTGTACATGGACATGTTAGACTTATTTGCCATGTAACTAGCTCTCTGTATATGGATATGTTTCACTTATCTGCCATATAGATTGCTGTCTCTATATGGACACATTCAACTTATCTAACATGTACCTAAGTGTCTATGCACATGTTGGACTTATCTGCCATTACTAGAACTCTCTGTATATGGACAAGTTGGACTACTCTGCCTTGTAGCTAGCTCTCTGTATATGGACATGTTAGACTTATCTGCTATGGAGCTATCTCTCTGAGTATACATGTTCCACTTATCTGCCATGTAACTAGCTCTCTGTATATGAACATGTTGGACTTATGTTCTATGTTGCTAGATCTCTGTATATGGACACATTAGACTTATCGAACATGTACCTAACTGTATATCAACATGTTGTACATATCTGCCATCTCTGTATATGCACATGTTGGATTTAAGTAACATGTAGCTAACTCTCTGTATATGAACATGGTAGACTTATCTGCCATGTAGCTAGCTTTCTGTACATGGACATTTTGGACTTATCTGCCATGTAGCTAGCTCTATGTATATTGACATGTTGGACTTATTTGCCATGTAGCTAGCTTTCTGTATAGGTACAAGTTGGAGTTATTTGCCATGTAGCTCTGTATCTGTATATGGACATGTTGTACTTATCTGCCATGTAGCTAGTTCTCTGTATATGGTCAAGTTGTACTTCTCTACCATGTTACTCTCTGTATATATATGGGCATGTTGGCCTTATCTTCCATGTAGCTAGATCTCTGTATATGGACATGTAGGATATATGTGCCATGTAGCTATCTCTCTGTGAATGGACATGTTGGACTTATCTGGCTTGTATCTAGCTCTCAGTATGTGGACATGTTGGACTTATCTGCCATGTAACTCTCTCTCTGTGTATGGATATGTTGGAAATATGTGCCATGTTGCTAGGTCTCTATATATGGACAAGTTGGACTTATCTGCCATGTAACTCTCTCTCTTTCTGTATGGATATGTTGGAAATATGTGCCATGTTACTAGATCTCTGTATATGGACATGTTGTAGTTATCTGCCATGTAGTTAGCTCTCTGTATAGGGTCATGTTGGATTTATCTGTCATGTGTCTCTCTATCTGTAATGGACATAGTGGATTTATATTCCATGTAGCTAACTCTCAGTATATGGACATGTTGGAATTATCTGCCATGTAGCTAGCTCTCTGTATATGGACATGTTAGACTAATCTTCTCAATAGCTCTTTCTCTGTTTATGGACATGTTGGATTTATTTACCATATAGCTTGCTCTCTGTATTTGGACATGTTGACTTATTTGCCATGTAGCTAGCTCTCTATATATCATTTGGTGGACTTATCTTCCATGTAGATAGCTCTCTTTATATGGACATGTTGGACTTATCTGCCATGTAGCTAGCTATCTATATGGTTTGGTGGACTTATCTGCCATGTAGTTAGCTCACTCTATATGGACATTTTGGACTTATCGATTAGGTAGCTCTCTCTTTCTGTATATGGACATGTTGGACTTATCTGCCATGTAGCTAGCTGTCTGTATATGGACATGTTGGACATATCTGCCATGTAGCTAGCTGTCTGTATATGGACATGTTGGATGTATCTGCCATATACATAGCTCTCTGTATTTGGACATGTTGAACTTATCTGCCATGTAGCTAGCTCTGTATATTGTTTGGTGGACTCATCTGCCATATAGTTAGATCTCTGTATATGGACATGTTGGACTTATCTTCCATTTAGCTAGCTCTCTCTATATGGTCATGTTGGACTTATTTGCCATTTAGCTAGCTCTCTCTATATGGACATGTTGGACTTATCTGCCAAGCAGTTAACTTTCTGTATAAGGACATGTTGGACTGATATGCCATGTAGCTCTCTGTGTATATGGACATGTTGGACTTATCTTCCGTGTAGCTAGCTCTCTGTGTATAAACATTTTGGAATTATCTGCCATTTATCAAGCTCTCTGTATATGGACATGTTAGAGTTATCTGCCAAGCACCTAGCTTTTTTATATGTGGATATATTGGACTTGTCTCCCATGGAGCTAGCTCTCTGTATAGGTTCATGTTGGAATTTTCTTCCATATAGCTAGCCCTCTGTATATGAACATATTGGATTTGTCTGCCCTGTAGCTAGCTCTCTTTTTGTGGACAAGTTGGACTTATCTGCCAGGGATCTAGCTCTCTGTATATTGACAAGTTGTGCTTATCTGCCATGGACATGTTGGACTTATCTGACATATAGCTAGCTCTCTATTTAGGGACATGGTGGACTTATCTGCCATGGATCTAGCTATCTGCATATTGACATGTTGGAGTTATCTGCCATGTAGCTAGCTTTTATATATGGATATATTGGACTTATCAGCCATGTAGCTAGCTCTCTTTATATGGTCATTTTGGAATTTTTTGCCATATTACTCTGCATATGGAGATGTTCTACTTTTATGTAGCTATCTCTCATTATATGGACATGTTAGACTTATCTGCCACGCAGCTAGCTCTCTAAATGGACATGTTGGAATTATCTGGCATGTAGATAACTCTCAGTTTATGAATATGTTGTACTTACTTGCCATGTAACTATCTCTCTGCGAATGGACATGTTGGTATTATGTGCCATGTAGCCAGCTCTCTGTATATAGACAAGGTTTACTTATCTGCCATGTAGCTAGCTCTCTGTATATGGACATCTTGGTCTTATCTGCCAAGTAGCTAGATCGCTGTATATGGATATGTGTGACTTATCTGCTATGGAGCCAACTCTCTGCATATTAACAAGTTGGACTTATCTGCCATGTAGCTAGTTTTCTGTATATGGATATATTGTACTTATCTTCCGAATACAGTGCTCTCTATATATGGATGTATTGGTCTTATCTGCCATGTAGCTAGCTCTCTTTATATGGTCATTTTTTACTTATCTGCCATATGTTGTTGTTGTTGTTGTCAGGTGCCATCGAGTCGGAACCGACTCATAGCGACCCCATGCACAGCAGAACAAAACAATGTTTGATCCTGGGCTAACCTCACTACCGCTGCCACACTTGAGTCCATCAATGATGCCACCTGGCTGATCCATCTCGTTGGGGGTCTTCCTCTTTTTCTCTGACCC
>NW_006408791.1:2058111-2064827 GCF_000296735.1 Chrysochloris asiatica | reverse complement strand
GTATTCTCCTCCAACACCACAACTCAAAGGCATCAATTCTTCTACGATCCTCCTTATTCACTGTCCAGCTTTCGCATCCATATGAGGCTATTGCACTGGGCAAATCTGCTGCACAGGAACTTTTTAAAGTGTTGAAGAGCAGAGATATCTGCCATATAGCTCCCTGAATATGGACATGTTCGACTTATATGTAGATATCTCTCTGTATATGGACATGTTGGACTTATCTGCCATGTAGTTAGATCTGTAAATGGACATGTTGGACCTATCTGGCATGTAGCTAGCTCTCAGTATGTGGACATGTTGGACTTATCTGCCATGTAGCTAGCTTTCTTTATTTGGACATGTTGGATTTATCTTCCATGAAGCTAGCTCTCTGAATATGGATATTTTGGACTTATCTGCCATGTAGCTAGCTCTCTGTATAGGGACATTTTGGAATTATCTGCCATGTAGCTAGCTCTCTGTATAGGGACATCTGGGAGTTATCTGCCATGTAACTCTGTTTCTGTGTATGAACAAGTTGGACTTATCTGACATGTAGCTGTCTCTCAGTACGTGGACATGTGGGTTTGATCTGCCTTGCTCTCTTTATATGGACATATTGGACTTATCTGCCATGTATCTCTCTCTCTTTACATGGACATGTTGGGCATATATGCCATGTAGCTAGATCTCTGTATATGGATATGTTGGACTTATTTGCCATGTAGATAGCTCTCTGTATATGGCCATGTTGGATTCATCTACCAACCATCTAGCTTTCTGTATATGAACATGTTGAACTTATCTGCCATGTAGCTATCTCTCTGTATATGGACATGTTGGACTTATTTGATAAATATCTCTCTCTGTGTATATGGATTTGTAGGATTTATCTGCCATGTAGCTAGGTATCTGTAAATGGACATGTTGGACTTATCTGGCATGTAGCTAGCTCTCAGTATGTGGACATATTGGACTTGTCTGCCCTGTAGCTAACTCTCCTTAGGTGGACAAGTTGGAATTATCTGCAATGTAGCTAGCTTTCTGTCTATGGCCAAGTCGTGTTTATCTGCCATATAACTAGCTCTCTGTATATAGACATGTTGGAAAAATCTCTCATGAGCTAGCTTTCTATATATGGATATATTGGACTTAACTGCCATGTAACTAACTCTCTTTATATGGTCATTTTGGGCTTACTTGCCATATACCTCTCTGCATATGGACATGTTCGACTTCTCTGTAGCTATCTCTCTGTATATAGACATGTTGGACTTATTTGCCATGTAGCTAACTCTCTGTAAATGGACATGTTGGACTTATCTGGCATGTAGCCAGCTCTCAATATGTGGACATGTTGAATTTATCTGCCATGTAACTTTCTCTCTGTGTATGGACATGTTGGAATTGTGTGCCAGGTAGCTAGCACTCTGTATAGGGATAAGTTGGACTTATCTGACAGGTAGCTAGCTCTCTGTATATGAACGTTTTGGATTTATCTTCCATGCATCTATCTCTCTGTATATGGACATGTTGGACTTATCTGCCATGTAACTAGCTCTCTGTATAGGGACATGTTGGAGTTATCTGCCCTGTGGTTCTCTATCTGTATATGGACATGGTGGACTTATCTGCCATGTAGTTAATTGTCTCTATATGGACATGTTGGAGATATCTGCCATGAAGTTAGCTCTCTTTATATGGACATGTTTCACTTATCTGGCATGTAGCTAGCTCTCTGTATATTGACATGTTTTGCTCATCTGCCACATACCTAGTTCTCTGTATATGGACTCGTTCAAATTATCTTACATGTACCTAACTGTCTTTGGACATGTTGGACATCTCTCTGTATGGACATGTTGAATTTATCTGCCATGAAGCTCTCTCTCTGTATATGGTAATATGGGACTTGTCTGCCATATAGCTAGATCTCTGTATATGGACATATTGTACTTATCTGCCATGTAGCTCTCTCTCTGTAGAAGGACATGTTGTACTTATCTGCCATGTAGCTAGCTGTCTTTATATGCACATGTTGGACTTATGTGCCATGTAGATAGATCTCTGTATATGGCTATGTTGGATTTATCTGCCATGTACCTATCTCTCTGTATATGGACATGCTACACATATCTGCCAAGTGGCTAGCTTTCTGTATATGGACATGTTGGACTTATCTGCTATGTACCTCTCTCTATATGTATATGAACATGTTGACCATATCTGTCATGTAGCTGGCTTTTTGAATATGTACATGTTGGAGTTATCTGCTAGGTAGCGCTCTCTGTGTATATGGACATGTTGGATTTATCTGCCATGGAGCTAGGTCTCTAAATATAAACATGTTGGACTTATGTTCCATATTGCGAGCCTTCAGTACATGGACATGTTAGGCTTATCTCTGTAAACGGACATATTGTACTTATCTGGCACGTAGCTAGCTCTCAGTATGTGGACATGTTGGACTTATCTGCAATGTAACTTTCTCTCTGTGTGTGGACATGTTGCAATTATGTTCCATGAAGCTAGCACTCTGTATTTGGACATGTAAGACTTATCTGCCATGTATTTAGCTCTCTGTATATGGACATTTTGGACTTATCTGCCATGTAGCTAACTCTCTGTATATGGACATGTTGGGCTTATCTGCCATGCAGTTAGCTCTCTGTATAGGGACATGATGGACTTATCTACCATGTAGCAAGCTACCTGTGTATCGTCATTTTGGATTTATCTGCTATGTAGCTCTCTGCATATGAACATATTCACCTTATATACAGAAAGCACTCTGTATATGGACATGTTGGACTTATCTCCCATGTGGCTAGCTCTCTGTAAATGAACATGTTGGACTTTTCAGCTTTGTAGCTGTCTCTTAGTATGTGGACATGTGGGATTGATCTGCCATGTAACTAGCTCTCTGTATATCGATATGTTGTACAAATTTGCCATGTAGGTAGCTCTCTGTATATGCATACCATGGACTTAAGTGCCATGTAGCTAACTCTCTTTATATGTATGTGTTAGACTTATCTGCCATATAGCTAGCTCTCTGTACATTGACATTTTGTAATTATCTGCAATGTATCTGGCTGTCTGTATATTGACATGTTGGACATATCTGTTATGTAGCTAACTATATATATGTGGACATGCTAGACTTATCTGTTATGGAGCTCTCTGTCTGTATATGGATATGTTGGACATGTCTGCCATGTCACTAGCTCTCTGTATATGGACATGTTGGACTAATCTGCCATGAAGCTAGATCTCTGTATATGGACATGTTGGACTTATCTGCGATGTAGTTAGCTCTCTGTAAATGGACGTTTCCCTTATCTGCCATGTAGCTAGGTCTCTGTATATTAACATGTTTGATTTATCTGCCTTGTAGCTAGCTCTCTCTGTATGGACATGCTGAATTTATTTGACATGTAGCTCACTCTATGTATATGGACATGTGGGACTTGTCTGCCCTGTAGTTAGCTCTCTGTATAAGGACATGTTGGACTTCTCTGCCTTGTAGCTAGCTCTCTGTATATGGACAAGTTGGACTTATCTGCCACATAGCTAGCTCTCTGTATATGGACATGTTGGAATTGTCTGCCATGTAGGTAGCTTTCTATATATGGATATATTGGAATTATCTGCCATGTAGCTACCTTTCTTTATATGTTCATTTTTGGCCTTGTCTGCCATATAGCTCCCTGCATATAGATGTGTTCGACTTCTATGAAGCTATGTCACTATATATGGACATGTTGGACTTATATGACATATAGATAGCTTTCTGTAAATGGACATGTTGGACTTAACTGGCATGTAGCTGGCTCTCAATGTGTGGATATGTTGAACTTATCTGCCATGTAGCTATCTCTCTGTGTATGGACATGTTGAAATTATGTGCCATGTAGCTAGCTCTCTGTATTTGGAGATGTTGGACTTATCTGCCATGTAGCTAGCTGTATGTATATCGACATGTTGGACTTATCTGCCATGTAGCTAGCTGTATGTATATTGACATGTTGGACTTATCTGCCATGTAGCTAGCTCTCTGTACATTGACATGTTGTAGTTATTTGCCATGTAGATAGCTCTCTGTATAGGGACATGTTGGACTTACCTGTCCTGTAGCTAGCCCCCTGTATATGCATGTCAGATTTGTTTGCTCTATAGCTAGCTCTCTGTATGAGGACATTTTGGCCTTATGTGCCACATAGCTAGCTCACTGTATATGGCCATGTTGGACTTATCTGCCATGTAGCTAGCTCTCTATATATGGACATGGTGGATTTATCTGCCATGTAGTTAGATCTCTGTATATGGACATATTGGACTTATCTGCTACGCAGCTCTCTCTTGGTATATGGACATGCTGAACTTAGCTGCCATGTATCTAGCTCTCTCTATATAGACATGTTGGACTTATCCGCCTAACAGTTAGCTTTTTTGTATATCAACGTGTTGGACTTCTCTGCCATGGAGCTATCTCTCTGTATATGGACATGTTGGACTTATCTGATATGTAAGCTCTCTCTCTGTATATGGACATGTTGGACTTATCTGCCATGTAGCTAGCTCTGTGTATATAGACATTTTTCACTTATCTGCCATGTATTTAGCACTCAGTATACGGCCATGTTGGACTTATCTGCCATGTAGCTAGCTCTCTGTATATGGACATGTTGGACGTAGATGTCATATAGTTAGCTCTCTATATTTGGACATGTTGAACTTATTTGCCATGTAGCTAGCTGTCTATATATGGTTTGGTGGACTTATCTGCCATGTAGTTAGCTCACTGTACATAGACATGTTGAATTTATTTGCCATGTAACTCTCTCTCTGTATATGGACATGTTGGACTTACCTGCCATGTAGCTGGCTCTCTCTATATGGTCATGTTGGACTTATCTGCCAAGCAGTTAGCTTTCTGTATAAGGACATGTTGGACTTATATGCCATGGAGCTATCTCTGTATATGGACATGTTGGACTTATTGACCATGTAGCTAGCTCCCTGTATAAGGACATGTTGGACTTATCTGCCTTATAGCTAGCTCTCTGTATATGGACATGTAGGAGTTATCTGCCAAGTAGCTAGCTTTTTTATATTTTGATATATTGGACTTTTCTGCCATGTAGCTAGCTCTCTGTATAGGGACATGTTGGACTTCTCTGCCTTGTAGCTAGCTCTCTGTATATGGACAAGTTGGACTTATCTGCCACATAGCTAGCTCTCTGTATATGGACATGTTGGAATTGTCTGCCATGTAGGTAGCTTTCTGTATATGGATATATTGGACTTATCTGCCATGTAACTAGCTTTCTTTATTTGGTCATTTTGGACTTATTTGCCATATAGCTTTCTGTATATGGACATGTTCGACTTATATGTAGCTAGCATACTGTATATGGACAGTTTTTACTTATCTGGATGTTGCTAGCTCTCTGTAAATGGATATGTTGGACTTATCAGCCTTGTAGCTGTCTCTCAGGATGTGGACATGTGAGACTGATCTGCTATGTATCTAGCTCTCTGTATATGGACATGTTGAACTTTACTGCCATGTAACTTTCTCTCTGTATTTGGACATGTTGGATTCATGTGCCATGTAACTCTCTCTCTGTATATGGACATTTTGGACTTATCTGCTAGGTAGGTCACTCTCTGTATATGAACATGTTGGACTCATCTGCCATGTAGCTAGATCCCTGTACATAGACATGTTGTACTTTTCTGCTATGTATCTAGCTCTTTGTATATAGACATTTTTAACTTATCTGACATGTATCTAGCTCTCTGTATATTTACATTTTGCACATACCTACCATGTAGCTAGCTCTCTGTATATTGACATATTTGACTTATCTGACATGTAGCTCTCTCTCTGTATAAGAACATGTTGGTCTAATCTGCCATGTAGCTAGCTCTCTTTAAATGGACATGTTGGGCCTATGTGCCATGTTGCTAGCTCTCTGTATATAGACATATTGAACTTATGTGCCATGTAACTAGCTCTTTGTATCTTTGTATATGGACATGATGGACTTGTCTGCCATGTAGCTAGGCCTCTGTATATGGGCATGTTGGACTTATCTGCCATATAGCTAGCTAGCTCTCTGTACATGGACATTTTGCACTTATCTGCCATGTATCTACCTGTCAGTATATCAACATGTTGGACATATCTGCCATGTAGCTAACTCTATATATATGACATGCTAGACTTATCTGCTATGGAGCTCTCTATCTGTATATTGATATGTTGGACGTGTCTACCATGTGGCTGGCTCTCTCTATATGGACATGTTGGACGAATCTGCCATGTAGCTAGATCTCTGTATATGGACATGTTGGATTTATCTGTGATGTAGCTAGCACTCTGTAAATGGACATGTTTCACTTATCTGCGATGTAGCTAGCTCTCTGTATATGGACATGTTTGACTTATCTGCCTTATAGCTAGCTCACTCTGTATGGACATGCTGAATTTATCTAATATGTAGCTCACTCTATGTATATGGACATATGGGACTTGTCTGCCCTGTTGTTAACTCTCTGTATATGGACAAGTTGGAATTATCTGCCATGTAGCTAGCTCTCTGTATATGGACATGTTCAAATTATCTGCCATGTAGGTTGTTGTTGTTGTTGTCAGGTGCCATCGAGTCGGAACCGACTCATAGCGACTCCATGCACAGCAGAACGAAACAATGTTCGATCCT
>NW_006408791.1:2056161-2056976 GCF_000296735.1 Chrysochloris asiatica | reverse complement strand
GGCGATCTCTCTCTGTATATAGACATGATGGACTTATCTACCATGTAGCTAGCTCTCTGTTTATGGACATGATGGACTTATCTGCCATGTAGTTAACTCTCTGTATATTGACATGTTGAACTTATCTGCCATGTAACTCTTTCTCTGTATGTGGCCATGTTGGACTTATCTGACAAATAGGTAGCTCTCTGTATATGGATATGTTGGACTTATCTGACATGTAACACTCTCTCTGTAGGGTTAGATTTAGTATAGGTTAGGGTTAGGGCTAGTCCTAGGGCTAGGGTAAGGTTTAGGTTTAGGTTTAGGGTTAGGGCTAGGGCTAGGGCTAGTGCTAGGGTTAGGTAGGGTTAGAGATAGGGTTAGGGATAAGGTTAGGGTAGGGTTAGCAATAGTGTTAGTGTTAGTGTTAGGGCTAGGGCTAGGGTTAGGGTTCAAGCTAAGGTTAGGTTTAGATTTAGAGCTAGGGTTAGGGTTAGGTTTAGGGTTAACACTAGGTTAGGGTTAGGGCTAGGGCTAGGTCTAGGGTTAGTGTTAGGGTTTGTCTTAGAGCTAGGGTTATGTTTAGGATTATGTTTAGTGTTATGTTTAGGGTTAGGTTTTTTGTTTAGCGTTCATGTTAGGGTTAATGTTAGTGTTAAGGCTAGGGCTAGAATTAAGTTTATTGTTAGAGTTAGGGTTAGTGTAAGGGTTAGTGTTAGGGCTAGGACTAGTGTTAGATTTATGGTTAGGCTTAGGATTAGTTTTAGGGTTAGTGTTAGGCTTAGGGATAAAACTAGGACTAGGTCTAGGACTAGAGCTAGTGCTAGGGTTAG
>NW_006408791.1:2049146-2055817 GCF_000296735.1 Chrysochloris asiatica | reverse complement strand
CTAGGACTAGAGCTAGTGCTAGGGTTAGGGCTAGGGTTAGAGTTAGAGTTAGGGTTAGGTTTAGGATTAGTTCTAGGGCTAGGGCTAGGGCTAGGGCTAGGACTACGGCTAATGTTAGTGTTAGGGTAAGGGTTAGGTTTATGGTTATGGTTAGGGTTCAGTTTAGGGTTAGGTTTAGGGTTATGGTTAGGGTTCAGTTTAGGGTTAGGTTTAGGGTTATGGTTAGGTTTAGGGTTAGGGTTAAGGTTAGGGTTTGGGTTAAAATTTACATTAGCCTTAGGGTTAGGTTTAGAGCTAAGGCTATGGCTAGGGTTAGGGTTTGGGCTAGGGCTAGGACTAGGTCTAGGTCTAGGGTTAGTGTTATGTTTTGGTCTAGTGCTATGGTTGGGCCTGGTCTAGGTTTAGGGTTAGTGTTCAGGCTATGGTTAGGTTTAGGTTTAGGTTTTGGATTAGGGCTAGGGCTATGCCTAAGTCTAGGGGAAGGGTTAGTGTTAAGTTTAGGCTTAGGTTTAGGGTTAGGGTAAGGATTAGGGTTAGGATTAGGGTTAGGGCTATGGTAGGTTTAGGTTTCAGGTTAGTGTTAGGGTTAGTTAGGGTTAGAGCTAGGGCTAGGTTTAGGTTTCGTGTCAGTGTTAGGGTTAGTGTTAGTGTTACGGCTAGGGCCAGTGCTAGGGTTAGGGTGAGGGTTAGGGTTAGAGATAGGGTTAGGGTAGGGTTATGGATAGGGTAAGTGTTAGGGCTAGGTTTAGGCTTAGGGTTAGGGTTATATCTAGTGCTAAGGTTAGTGTTAGGGTTAGGTATTGGGTTAGGTCTAGGTCTAGATTTAGTGTTAGGGCTAGGTTAGGGTTCAGGTTAGGGTTTGGGCTAGGGTTATTTTTAGGGTTAGGGCTAGGTTAGTGTTAGGTTTAGGGTTAGCGCTAGGTCAGGGTTTGGATTTGGGCTAGGTCTAAGGCTAAGGCTACGTCTAGGGTTAAGGTTATGCTTAGGGTTTGTCTTAGAGCTAGTGTTAGGTTTAGGGTTATGGTTAGGTTTAGGATTAGGTTTACTGTTAGTATTCGGGTTAGGGTTAGTGTTAGGACTATGGCTAGGTTTAGGGTTAGTGTTGGGGTTAGAGTTAGGGTTTGTGCAAGGGTTAGAGTTAGGGCTAGGGCTAGGGTTGGGTTTGGGTTAAGCTTAGGGTTACGTTTAGGGTTAGTGTAAGGGTAAGAGTTAGGGTTAGGATTAGGGTTAGTGCTAGGCTTAGGGATAGGGTTAGTGTTAGGTTTAGGGTGTGTCTAGGGCTAAAGTTAGGGCTAGGGTTAGGTTTGTGGTTAGGTTTAGAGCTACAGCTATTTCTTCAGATAGGTTTAGGCTTAGGATGATGGCTAGGGAAAGGGCTAGAGTCAGAGCTAGGTTTAGGGATAGGGCTATGGCGAGGTTCAGGGTTAGGATGAGGGTTAGGTTATGAAGAGGGTTAAGGATAGGTATAGGGTTAGGGCTAGGTCTAGGTCTAGTGTTAGTGCTAGGACTAGGGTTTGGGTTAGTGTTAGTGTTTGGGATAGGGTTAGGGTTAGAGTGGGTTTAGCCATAGGGTTAGGGTTAGGATAAGTGTTAGGCTCTGGGTATGGACATGATGGACTTACATGCGATGTAGCTAGCTCTCTGTATATGGACATGTTGGACTTATCTGCCATGTAATTAGCTCTCTTTATAAGGACATGTTGGATTTATCTGCCAAATAGCTACATCTGTGTATAGGATACATGTTGGAGTTATCTGCCATGTAGCTAGCTCTTTGTATATGGCCATGTTGTACTTATCTGCCATGTAGATAGCACACTGTATATGTACATGCTGGACTTATGTGCCATGTCGCCAGCTCTCTGTATGTGGAAATGTTGTACTTATGTGCCATAGAGCTAACTCTCTGTATTTGGATATGTTTGACTTATCTGCCGTGTAGCAAGCTCTCTGTATATGGACCTGTTGGACTTATCTGCCATGTAGGTAGCTCTCTGTATATGGACATGTTTCACTTACCTGCCATGTAGTTAGCTCCCTGTATATCAAAATGTTGGATTTATCTGCCATGTAGCTAGTTCTCTGTATATGGACATGTTGGACTTATGTGCCATGTAGCTAACTCTCTATATATGGGCATGCTAGACTTCTCTGCCATGTAGCTAGCTCTCTGTAAGTGGACATGTTAGACTTATCTTCCATCCAGCTGTCTCTCTGTATATGTGCATGTTTTTGACTTATCTGCTAAGTAGTTAGCTCTCAGTATATGTGCATGTTTGACTTATCTTCTAAGTAGCTAGCTCTCAGTATATGAACACGTTGGACTTATGTGTCATGTAGCTAGCAAACCGTATAAGGACATGTTGGATTTATATGACAGGCAGCTAGCTTTCTGTATATAGCTTGTTGGACTTATCTGCCATGTAGGTAGCTTTCTGTATATGGACGTGTTTCACTTCACTGCTATGTAGCTAGATCTCTGTATTTGAAAATATTGGATTTATCTGCCATATAACTAACTCACTGTTTATGGACATTTTGGACTTATATGCCATCAAGCTAGATCTCTGTATTTTGACATGTTGGACATATCTGCCATGTAGCTAACTCTATGTGGACATGTTGGACTTATCTGCTAGGTAGATCTCTCACTGCATATGGACATGTTGGACTTATCTGCCATATAGCTAGCTATTTGTATAGGGACATGTTGGGGTTTTCTACTATGTAGCTTTTTCTCTGTATATGGACATGTTGGACATATCTGCCATGTAGCAAGCTCTCTTTACATATACATGTTGGAATTATCTGCTAGGTAGCTCTCTCTCAGTATAAGAACATGATGGACGTATCTGCCATGCAGCTTGCTCTCTGTATATGAACATGTTGGACTTATCTGCCGTGTAGCTAATGCTCAGTATAAGAACGTGTTGGAATTATGTGTCATTTCGATAGCTCTCTGTATATGGATTTATCTGCCATGGAGCTAGCTCTCTGTAAAGGACATGTTGAACTTATCTGCCATGTAACAATCTCTCTGCATATGGACTTTTTGGAATTTTGTGCCATGTAGCTAGTTCTCTGTATATGGACATGTTGGACTTATATGCCATGTTGCTTGATCTCTGCATATGGACATGTTGGACTTATGTGCCTTGTAGCTAGCTCTCTGTATAAGGACATGTTGGACTTATTTACCATGTAGCTAGCTCTCAGTAGATGGAAATGTTGGACTTATCTGCCATGTATCTAGCTCTGTGTATATGGACATGTTGGACTTATCTGCCATGTAGCTAGCTTTATGTATATGGATATGTAAGACTTATCTGCCATGGAGCTAGCTCTCTGTATAAGAATATGTGGGACGTATTTGCCATGGAGCTCTCTCTCTGTATATGGACATGTTGGACTTATCTGCCATGAAGCCAGCAATCTGTATATGGACATGTTGGAATTAAGTGCCCTGTACAACATGTCCATATACAGAAAGCTACCTACATGGCAGATATTTCAATATGTCCCTATAGAGAGTACTATCTACATGGCAGATAAGTCCAACATGTCCATATACAGACAGCTAGCTCCATGGAGATAAGTTCACCATGTAAATCTAGTAAGAGCTAGCTACATTACAGATAAGTCCAACATGTCCATAGCTTTCTACATGGCATATAAGTCCAACATGTCCATATATAGAGTACTAGCTACATGGCAGAAAATTCCAACATGTCCATATACAGAGAGATCGCTACATGACTGATAAGTCCAACATGCCCATATACAGAGAGAGAGCTACATGGCAACTAACGCCGACATATCCCTATACAGAGACCTAGCAACAAGGCACATAAGTCCATCATGTCCATATACTGAGTTGAGCTACCTAGCTGATAAGGTCAACATGTCCATAAAGAGAGCTAGTTACATGGCAGATAAGTCCAACATGTCAATATACAGAGAAAGAGAGGTTACATAGCAGAAAAGTCCACCATGTCTATATACACAGAGCTAGCTACATGGTAGATAAGCCCATCATGTCCATATACAGAGAGAGAGTTCCCTAGCCGATAAGTCAAACATGTCCATATAAAGAGAGCTAGCTACATGGAAGACATGTCCAACATGGTGCTATACAGAGAGCTAGCTACATGGCAGAAAGTACACAGTGTCCATATACAGACAGCTAGCTACATTGTGCATAAGTCAAACATGTCCATATACAGAGAGAGTGTTACATGGCAGATAAGTTCAATATGTCCTTTAAAGAGAGCTAGCTACATGGCAGATAAGTGCAACATGTTCCTATACAGTGAGCTAATTACATGGCAGATAATTTCAAAATATACATATACAAAGAGCTTGCTACAGGGTACTTAAGTCCAATATGTCCATATACAGAGAGAGAGTTACATGGCAGAAAAGTTCAACATGCCCATATACAGAAAGCTAGCTACATAGCAGAGAATCCCAATGTGTTCATACACAGTGAGCTAGCTACATGGCGTATGAGTTCAACATGGGCATATACAGAGAGCTATCTATATGGCAGATAAGTACAACATGTCCATAAACTGAGAGCTAGCTACAAATTAGATAAATCCAACATGTCCATATTCAAAGAGCTAGCTACATGGCAGATAAATCCAAAATGTCCATATAAAGAGAGCTAGCTCCATGGCAGATACGTCCAACCTGTCCATATACAGAGAGAGAGCAACCTAGCCGATACGTACAACATGTCGATATACAGAGAGCTAACTACATGGCATATAGGTGCAAAATGTCGATATACAGAGAGCTAGCTACATGGCAGATAAGTCCAATATGTCCATATATAAAGAGCTAGCTACATGGCAGATAAGTACAACATGTTCATATACAGACAGCTTCCTACATGGCAGATAAGTCCAACATGTCCATATACAGAGAGCAAGCTACATGGCAGATATGTAGAGCTAGCTACAATCCAGAAAAGTCCTAAATGTCCATATACAGAGAACTACCTATATGGCTGGTAAGTCCAACATGTCCATAGACATAGAGCTAGACACATGGCAGATAAGTCCAACATGTCCATATATAGAGAGTTAGCTACTTGTCAGATATATCCAACATACCACAAATATAGATGCTGTTACATGGCAGATAACATAAATATATCCATATACAGAGAGCTAACTACTTGGCACATAAGTCCAACCTGTTCATATACAGAGGGAAAATTACATGGCAGAGAAGTTCAACATGTCCATATACAGATAGCTAGCTACATAGCAGATAAGTCCAACATGTCCATATATAGAGAGCTAGCTGCATGGCAGATAAGTCCAATATGTCCATAAATAGAGAGCTAGGTACTTGGCACATAAGTCCAAAATGTCCGTATACAGGGAGCTAGCTAAATGTCAGATAAATCAAACATGGACCATATACAGACAGCTATCTACAAGGGAGATAAATATAATATATCCATATTCAGAGAGCTAGCTATATTACAGAAAAGTCCAAAATGTCCATATAGCGACACCTAGCTGCATGGCAGATATGTCCATCATGTCCATATACAGAGACCTGGCTATATGGTAGAACAATGAAATGTGTCTATACAGAGTGAGCTAGCTACATGGCCTTAAGTCCAACATGTCCATATACAGAGTGCTAGCTACCTGGCTGATAAGTCCAGCATGTTCATATACAGAGAGGTAGCTTCATGGCAGAAAAGATCAACATGTTCATATACAGTGAGCAAACCACATAGCAGATAAGTCCAACATGTCCCTATGTAGACAGCTAGCTACATGATAGATAAGTCCAACATGTCCATATATAGAGAGCTAGCTACATGGAATATAAGCCCAACATGTCCATATACAGAGACCTAGCGACATGGCATTTAAGTCCAACATGTCCATATACAGAGAGCTAGCTAAATGGCAGATAAGTGCAACATGTCCATATACAGAAAACTGCCTACATGGCAGATAAGTCCAACATGTTCATATACAGATAGAGAGCTCAATAGCAGAAGTCCAGCATGTCCATATACAAGAGGTAGCTAGATGGTAGATTATTCCAATATGACCAGATAGAGAGAGCCAGCTACATGAAAGATAAGTACAATATGTACATATAAAGAAAGCTAGATACATGGCAGATATATCTAACATGTACACATAATGAGAGCCTGCTACATGGCAGATAATTCTTACATGTCCACTTACAGATAGCTAGCTACATGGCAAATAAGTCCACAATGTGCATATACAGTGAGCTAGCTACTTATAAGTTGAACATGTCCATATGCAATGGGCTATATGCTATATAAGTCCAAAATGTCCACATACTGAGAACTAACTTCATGGCATGTAAGTACAACATGTCCCCATACAGAGAGCTAGCTACATGGCAGATACATCCAACATGTCCTTATATAGAGAGCTGGCTACAAGACAGAGAAGTCTAACATGTACATATTCAGAGAGATAGCTCAATGGCAGATAAGTCCAAGTAGTCCATATACAGAAAGCTAACTACATGGCAGATTGTCGAGGACCAGCCCCGATAAGTTTATTAGGGGGCTCACGAAGGGAGATGTAGAGTCGGCAAAAGAAATCACACGGAGTCGATGGTTTGTGCTGAATTCTGATGGTAGTTTTTTTTTTTTTTTTTTT
>NW_006408791.1:2036193-2048409 GCF_000296735.1 Chrysochloris asiatica | reverse complement strand
ATCAAGAAAATTAAAAATAAGCTGATTAAAACAAAGAGACAGAAACTGCAGAGCCCCCACATGAGATTCCTCCTCGGGGCCTTGCCTTCCAAGGGGAGACTATTGTAGCCTTGCTTAACAATGAGCCCTTCATGCTTAGGGTCCTCTGCCGCTCTGCCCTTTGGTGACATGGCTTCTGCCATCTCCCTCTTTTTTATTTTTTAAATGATGTGTGTGAACTTCTCATTGAACAGCTGTAATGGTCAACGTTAGATGTCGGATGATGACGTGAAGGCAAAAAATAAAATAAGTATAATTGCAAAAATAATGGATGCATTAATGATTAATGTCCAAAAGGACTGTGTTGAGACAGTGTTTTTAATTGAGTTGACTAAAGATGCAGCTACCTGCTGTAAGGAGGTGGACTGTAAGTGTGCCTGACTAATATACCTAATTAGTGAATGTAAATCTTGCATATTAAATGAAATGTCTGAGTTGTTCTAAATGCCCTTAAGGTGAGCCTGAATTTGAGGCCAGGTAATGTCTGTGCCATTGTAGGACAGAGGTGTTACACATATCCACTTGTAGTTATGATGACATGAAGTAGTCATCCTAGTTTTAATGTTTTCTATTTGTGTCCCATGTAGAGAATAGCTTCCTCTAGAATATGAATCCTATCTACTAATCTTTTAACTATCTGCTCTTGAGCAGCTAATACCAAAGTAAAATTTTTTTGATAAATCATTCACATGATTAGCTGTATGAACTTGCTGAGCTAAGGCTGTAGCTGAAGCTGCAATAGAACTTATAATAGAAATGAATGCTACAATTCCCAATATTAGTGTAGCAACAAAACGTTTAGGTCAGCTTAAAGATGAGGATACACTTTCTAGGGTAAATAAAGCAGGATCAGTATACCAAGGTTCAGTAAAATTCACAAGTAACATGACAAAGGGTGGACGCCTGATTATCATAAAGGTGTTAGGAGGAAAAGAAGCATTAATACAATTTGTAATATAACAATGTTTACAATAAATATTGTAGACAGAGCCAATACAAATCGACGTCAAATCGTTGTGGTTGTTAGGATGCAGAATAGCAAAGGGATTCACGACACAAGCTGTCATTTTATGAGGGATTATAGTTGATACTGTAGGCTGGCTCAAATATATGGTATTAAGGGCCACAAAAAGCCTATATAAGTCATTTTGTATTATCATAGAAGAAGAAGGGGTAACAACAAATTGTGGCATAATCCAACCATAAGGGAGCCAACCTCTTGCACCTTTAGAACTAGTTATACTATAATTAGGTAAACTATAATCAGTATAGTCAATACCACAATATGAAACTGACCAGTCATGAATTAGACTAGAAGAATCAGAGGGGGAGTAGATAACTCCTTTTTTAATGAAACCACATGGAATCCATTTAGGGAGTCCTGAATGAGGATTTATAAGAGCCCAGTAACAACTGTAATTTTGTGCATAACAATCTGGAATAGCTGAAGGTGGAGTCCTATGATGGACTAATAATTGAGAAGGGGAAATAGTATTGGAAAGGGATAAGAAAGAAATAGCCCAGTAATTCTGGGGTGCTGTAGTTGGTCCACCAGAAAATGCTGTACTATAATTTTAAAAAATACAACCCGAAGGTAAATGAAGAAAGCGGGTTTAAAAACAATTAAGAAGATCATTTACATGTCCAGAGTAATTTAAAGGGGAGGAGGTTTTGGGTAGAACGAAAGAAGAGTCGTTTCCACCCATGAGTTCCGGCTTATTAGTAACTACTTTTACATTTTCATAATTCCAAATGGCAGAGTGAAATAATGGGGCGTCAGGCACATATGCCCAATAGGGTGAAGAATCAGCAAATGTGAAACGAAACAATACCTGGAGAGTAATCACAAAAATCAGAGCAAGAAAAAGATTTTCAGGAGTGGCAGGCATTTGCTGCAATTGTAGTATTTGTTGAGCTCTAGTAGCCAAACTCTTCAACTGTCCCCAGGTAGGTGGAGGACAGCTCCGGGTGGAAGTGGCATAATGCTGAAATCCAGGCGAAGTTGATGAAGAAAGCCGTAATGCAGCAAACATGAAGGGAAGAAGGTCAGCTAAGGATCTAGTGGCCATCCTCTCTTCGTGGTTGGACGCTTGTGGTGAAGAACTAGCAGCTGCATGAAATTGTGGAAGAAGCATGGATGGCCTTAAACGTCATCGTGACGGGGGAGGAAGACCAGGCACTTGTCTATTGAGGTGTCTGGTCATAATGTCTGATGAGGCAATCTGGAATCCACAAAGGTGAATCAGCGTCCTGTGGAAAAACACAAGCATGTCCTCTTCTGGAAGTTAATAAAACATCTGGTCCTTTCCATTGTCCTGTCAAAAGATCTTTCCATTTTACTAAGGGTTTAGGAGTACTTGCAGTTTGAGTGTGCCTTAGAAAGTTAGATTCACCCTTGTCATTTACATTAATATGGTTAATAACAAATAAAGCATGCTGTAAAATATGATGGGAGGACGAATGCTTAAACTCTCCTTCCATTAACTTCTTAATTTGAGCTTTAAAAATTTGATGAGACCTTTCCAAAATAGCTTGTCCTTGAGGATTATATGAAATACCTGTGGAATGCAAGATTAAGAAGGTAGAACAGAAATATTTTAATGATTTAGAAGTATACGCCAGGGCATTGTCTGTTTTCAAGGTCTTAGGTTTTCCCAAAATGGCAAAACACTGAAATAAATGTTGTACTATATCTTTAAAAGCCTCTTCCCCTCTGGCAGAAGCCCTCAAAGCATGGGGAAAAGTATCTACGCATACATGCACAAATGCTAATTTGCCAAAAGATGGAACATGGGTTACATCCATCTGCCACAATTGATTAGGGAGCAAACCTCAGGGATTGACACCCATAGGTGTTATTTTGTTTCACATTTACTGCGCAGTTCTTAACAATATTATGGGCCACTGCTCGAGGAATTTGAAACTGAAAGTGAAGCGCTGAAGCGTTTTGATGATATAATACAAGGCTTTCTTTTGCTTCTTGTACTGTAGCAATCATAATATTTTTTTGTTAACAAGTCAGCCTTTTCATTACCCATATGAATGCTTCCAGGAAGATTAGAATGAACCCACAAAAAACGGCAGAGCTCTTTCTAGTATTAAATGCTGTAACTTCTGCAAAAGATTTTGTACAGTGGATTTAAATGAAACGAGAGGAGCAGTTTCAATGTAAGGAGCGAGGTTAGTTATGTAGAACGAGTCAGTATAAAGGTTAAAAGGGACCTGTGAAAGTTTCTCAAAAACAGAAATAACAGCGACAAGCTCCACCTTCTGGGCAGAAGTTTCAGAAGTTCGTAACACATGCGATTCATTATTTATGACTGCAGCAGCTACACCATTAGAAGAGCCATCAGTAAAAAACTAGGGCAGCAGGGGAGGGAAGTAGCTCCATAGAACATCTTTTTGGAAAAATAACCTCATGAAGCTTTATAAATTGCAATAAAGGATGACTTGGTAAATGGTGTTGAAAAGTTCCCTTAAAGACCAGTAAAGCAAATTGTCAATCTTCAGCCTCCATGAGTAACTGAGTTAATTGCTCAGCTGTGTAAGGAAGTATAATATTATGAACAGCTCTTCCAAATAAATCTCTACTTCTATACCGCCCTTTCTGTATTAAAGAAGCAATGAGGGAAGAGTAGGAGACTACAATTTTCTTAGATGTTGTTGGAAGATGTAAGCACTCCAGCATCCCATTTTGCAATAAACACCCCATGGGTATATGAGATGTAGGGAGGATTACAAGAGACCAAAATAACATATAATTGACTCTGGATTTTTTGCTCATGAATCCTCTCTTGAACCAACTGTAAAGCTTGTTTTGCTTCTACAGTTAATTTTTGTGGGGATTTAGGATTAGAATCTCCTTTGAGAATATCAAATAGAGGTTTAAGTTCTGCTGTACTAAGTTTCAAATAAGGTCTAATCCAATTTATATTACCCAACAGTTTCTGAAAATCATTTAGGGTGGCCAATTTATCAATTCTAAGTTGCAAAGGAGCAGAACAAATGTAGTCAGTATGAATAATCCATCCCAGATAAGAAAAGGGAGGCTGAACTTGAATCTTCTCAGGAGCAATTTTTAAACCATAATTTTCTAGGGTTTTTATTAAATAAGTCAAAACCTGTTTTAAATAGGCTCTATTTTCATGGGAAATTAAAATATCATCCATATAATGAATTAAATACACATCCTGATGAGTATTGCGAACATGCTGCAAGGCAGTATCTACAAATTCTGACACAAAGTAGGGGGATTTTTCATATTTGTGGGAGGACTCTCCAACGGAATCTTCGGTAAGGTTGCTTTAAATTAACGGAAGGTAAACTAAAGGCAAATCTCTTACAATCAATAGGATGCAAAGGAATAGTAAAAAAGCAGTCTTGTAAATCAATGACAATTATATTATCATCTCTAGGAATTCCAGAAGGAGAGGGCAAGCCGGGTTGAAGAGCCCCCATATCTTCCATAGTTGCATTAATTTTTCTCAAATCTTGTAATAAATGCCATTTCCCAGATTTCTTTTTTATGATAAAAATAGGTGTATTCCATGAGCTATTTGAAGGCTCTATGTGACCTTGTTCTAACTGCTCCTGCACCAGCTGCGTGGCAGCCTGTATTTTTTCACTGGTTAAGGGCCACTGCTCAACCCAGACTGGGGAATCTGATATCCATGTTGTAGGGTCAGCCGTGAGTCCTTACTATAAATCCTGATAGCTTAAACCAGGTCGACCTTCCTTCACAATGCCCGGCTGAATATGTTGTGTGAAGCCTTGTAAATTTCTTCCCAATCCTTTGTCTGGATGAAACCCCATAGTTAACATTTGAGATGAAACTATACTATTGGGACTGACTAGCAAAACTCCCATTTACTCTAATATATCTCTTCCCCATAATGTGAAGGGAAGAGAAGGCACTATAAATGGGCAAAAAGTGCCGGAAGCCTCCTCATCGTCCCAAGTGAGTATTTGAGAACTAGCAGCCACTCCAGAGACCTGACCTAAGCCTTTTAATACTGAGGGGGAAGTTTTTATTGGCCAATTAGTGGGCCAGTCTTTACCAGCTATGCACGTAATGTCAGCTCCAGGATCTATTAAACCCTCAATCTTCTTTCCCTGGATAAACAGAGTTTTCATAGGATGAGTCTCTTTTACAGATTGTACCCAAAATGCCATATCACTAGAACCAAAACCTCTATTTCCCCTATTTAACTGTGACACTTCTCCTTCTATAGAAAGAAAAGGCGTGATTATAAATTGAGCAATGCATTGACCAGGTTTTATTTGAATAGTTTTTAAAGGAGGTTACACCATAATTTGAATTTCTCCAGTGAAATCTGAATCAACAATTCCCGGAACAACTTGAATCCCTTGCACAGAAGTAGAACTATGCCCTACGATTAAACCAAAGTGCTCAGGGAGTATAGAACCCTAGACTCCTGTAGGGATGCATGTCACCAGGGAGTCTGGAGTTAATATTGCATCGGTGGTGGAACTGAGGTCAAGTCCTGCACTGCCTGGAGTGGCCCTTTGTAGCACCTGGACAATTCTGTGTTCAGGAACTGGTTGTGTTTTGATGATGTCCCCATAATTTGAGGGGCCTGGGACGGGCCCCGCACCGTTTCCCTGTAGACTAGGTTTTGGTGAAGCACTCAATGTACCATTTTTATGAAAGTGAGATTTACAATCTCGAGCCCAGTGAAACCCCTTTTGACATTTAGGACAAAGAGTTTGTGGCAGCTGCTTATTAGCAGGGATAGACTTTGACAGTGGAGTAGATAAAGTAAGATTAGGACAATGTCTACTAAAATATCCTGACTGGTTGCAGGAATAACATCATATATTTCCAGGGTTGGTAGGTTGTGTGGCCCCCCTCTGAATGGAGGATTAGCGGGCTGACCTTGCAAAGCATCAGCAATAGCCATGCCCTGCAAGAAAGATGGAATAACCTCAGCACAGGCTTTTATATAGTCGTTCAGGCTAGATGCTCGTATGGGTCTTATTAGTGACTGACAAGTGGGGTTGCATTTTCAAAAGCTAATTGCTTAGTGACTATTTCTGCCACTTCTGTCCCAGTCACCACCCTTTCCACTGCCTCAGTAAGTCTGGAGACAAAATCCTCATACGGCTCCTCCGACTTTTGTCTCACACTCACCAAACCTGGGGTTATGCAGTCAGAGGGAGGAAGCCATTTCCATGCTCCTAAAGCTGTTTCAGCCACAGCCTGCAGTGCCTATTTAGAAAGTTTAAGTTTTGCAGAGAGGCCTAAAAAATCTCCAAGACCCATTAGCATATCAAAGTAACTTTTTTCTTTCCCTTTGATCTCCCTTTTAGTACCTCCTTTTTTGCCAAATCCTCATAATCCATTTTCCAAACAAGAAAATGACCTCCTGACAAGGTTGCTTTAGCAACTTGAAACCAATCATAAGGAGCCATCCATCATGCAGTCAGCCCTTCAATTAGTGTCAGGGTATAGGGAAAATTAGGCCCATACATACTAACAGCTGTTTTCAGTTCTTTAAGAAGTTTAAAGGGTAGGGCCTCCCATGTAGGTTCCACTTCCCATTCTTCATAATGTATAATAGGATAAATTCCTAATGACTCACGCTGTTGTTGTCCCTCTTTAATAGCTCCTTGAAACCCAACAGCAGAAAGGGTTTGTGTCTTTTTCTTTACCTTTTTGGTTCCCCTTTAACAAGGAACTGAGCTCAGATTAGGTTTTGTAGTTTCCTCGTAGACATGACAATTATCATCAGGAGGGGGATGTTTCTCACCCTCCAAGAAAGAGCCATCCTCGAAGACTGAACCCTCCTCAGAGGATGATGAACTCATCCTATCAATAGGCAACTTTTGTCTTAAGATAGGATATAGATGATTTTTCTTTTTGGATGCTGATCCTGGCTTTGTTCCTAACAGAGGTGTTGCTTCTGTAGGAGGTGCAGATGAACATTCAGCATCTGGTTTAGTATCTAATGTCTGCCTAAGAATACTCCATAACAAAAACGCTGTAACCGGCATATCTGCAGCCCCATTGTCTGCATACCAAGTTCTTAAATCAATCCCGACAGCATCCCATGTCTCTAAGTCCAAAGTTCCTTTTTCAGGGAACCAATGACTTACTTTCTGTATAAACTTGAGAAACGCAAGTAATTGTGATGTACTGACTTTTATACCCTTTATCTGTAATGAATTCTTAATAATATCTTCATATAGTTTTCTGTCTTTAGATTCGTTCTGACCCATGTCATAAAAGGGCAGAGCAGTGGAGGACCCTAAGCATGAAGGGCTCATTGTTAAGCAAGGCCACAATGAGTCTCCCCTTGGAAGGCAAGGCCCCGAGGAGGAATCTCATGTGGGGGCTCTGCAGTTTCTGTCTCTTTGTTTTAATCAGCTTATTTTTAATTTTCTTGATTTTATAATAAAAGTTTTCAGTAGAATCTTAGGAGGAATTATATTAGAGATTTGAAACTTGTTTTTAGGCACCATTACACCACATTCAATCATGTGTAACTATTTGTTTTTACACTAACAATAAGTTTTACCACTAGGAGAAAACACATCAGCTACAGCATTGCTAGTTCAAGTTTAAGATTGCATTCAACATTCTGTGTAGTTACGGTCAGGGACATTAAGACCTCTACAAAATTAGCTAAGATGCAATTAAGTGCTGAGGGAACAGTAATAGATCATAGGTAGAAATTTAACTAGATGTTTTGTATAAGAAAAGTTGTTAGTATAAGGAAGTTGTTCCGTTTCTTCTTAACTACAAAACTTTAAGTGTTTTTTTATGTTCTTCTTTTACTTGTTTAATCAATCATGAGAAACAACTGTGTTGTCAGTTACCATAGAAAATAATGTTTAGGTACATATTGTGATTAATGAATCTATAGAAAATGATAGGTGAAGGTAGAAATAGGAGTTAAGATTTAGAATTATGTTTTAAGGTTAACTTGACATTTTAGGATGTCAGAAAGATGGATGAAAAGAATTTGATATGAATAGACCAAGAAAACAGTTTTAAGAAAAATACCTTTGTCAACATTGTATAGACAAAAAGTAAAAATTGATATAATCAAGGATGTGTAATGCTTCAAAGAAATTGATTATTATGAGATCATAGTGTATTGTAACGGTATATAAGGAGCTGAAAAAAATAAACTTCCATCAGAATTCAGCACAAACCATTGACTCCGTGTGATTTCTTTCACCGACTCCACATCTCCCTTCATGAGCTCCCTAATAAGTTTGTCAGGTCTGGTCCATATAGAGAGAGCTAGCTTCATTGCAGATAAGTGAAACATGTCCATATACAGAGATCTAGCTATATGGCAGTAAGTCTATCATGTCCATATACAGAAAGCTAACTATGTGTCAGATAAGTGCAACATGTCCACATATAGAGAGAGTGTTTTATGGCAGGTAAGTCCAACATGTCCATATACAGAGAGCTTGCTGCATGGCAGATAAGTCCAAAATTTCCATATGCAGAGAGCTAGCTTCATGGCAGATAAGTCCAACATGTCCCTATACAGAGATCTAGCTACATGGCAAATAAGTCCAACGTGTCCCTATTTATAAAGCTAGCTACATGGCAGAGAGCTCCAACATATACATATACAAAGAGATAACTCAATAGCCGATAAGTACATCATGTCCATATACAGAGAGCTAGCTACATGGCAGATATGTCAAACATGTCCATATACAAAGAGCTAGCTACAAGGCAAATAAGTCCTAAATGTGTATATACACAAAGCTAGCTATATGGAAGATATGTCCAACATGTCATATAGAGAGAGCAAGCTACATAGCAAATAAGTCTGACAATTCCATATACAATTAGGAACACGTCACATAACTCTACTATGTCCATATACAGAGTGGAAGATACATGGCAGATAAGTCCAACATGTCCATATACAGAGAGCTACCTACATACCAGATATGTCCATCATGTCCATATACAGAGAGCTAGTGAAAAGGCAAATATTTCCTAAATGTGCATATACAGAGAGCTAGATATATGGCAGATAAGTCCAACAAGTCCATATACAGAGAGATAGCTACATGGCTCATAAGTCCAACATGTCAATATAGAGAGAGCTAGCTACATGGCAGATAAGTGTAACATGTCCATAGAGAGAGAGCTAACTACATGGAACATAAATCCAACATGTTCATATAGAGAGAGCTCGCTAAATGGCAGATAATTCCAACATGTACCATATACAGAGTGTGAGCTACATGGCAGATTAGTCCAACATGTCCATATACAGAGAGCTAGATACATGGCACATAAGTCCAATGTATCCATATCCAGAGAGCTAGCTACATTACAGAAAAGTCCAACATGTCCATATCCAGAGAGCTAGCTACATGGCACATAAGTCCAGCAAGTTCATATACAGAGAGCTAGCAACATGGAAGATAACTTCAACATGTCCTTTATGGAGAGATAGCTACTTGGCAGATAAGTTCAACATGTCCATATACAGAGAGCTAGCTATATGGCAGATCAGTTCAACAAGTTCACATACTGACAGCTAGCTACATGGCACATAAGACTAACATGTTCATATACAGGGCGCTAGTTAGCTGGCAGATAAGCCCACCATTTTCATGTAAAGAGAGGTAGCAACATGGCAGATAAATCCAACGTGTCCATATACAGAGAGCTATCTTCATGACAGATACATCCAACATTGCCATACATAGAGAGCTAGCTACAAGGCACATAAGTCCAATAAATCCATATACAGAGAACTAGCTACATGGCAGATAAGCCCAACATTTCCATATACAGAGACTTGGCTACATGGCAGATAAGTGAAACATGTCAGTATACAGAGAGCTAGCTACATGGCAGATAAGTATAACATAGCCATATACAGAGACCTAGTGACATGGCACTTAAGCCCAACATGTCCATATACAAAGAGCTAGCTAAATGGCAGATAAGTGCAACATGTCCATATACAGAAAACTGCCTACACAGGAGGTAAGTCTAACATGTACTTACACAGAGAGCTAGTTACATGGCAGATAAGTCCAACATGTCCATATACAGATAGAGAGCTCAATAGCAGATAAATCCAACATGTCAGTATACAGAGAGCTAGCTACATATAAGTTGACTATGTCCATATATAGAGATCTACATGTCAGTTAAGGCCAAAATATCCATATACAGATAGCTACCTTCATGGCATGGATGTCAGACATGTGCACATACAGAGAGCTAGTGATATAGCAGATAAGTCCACCATGTCCATATACAGAGAGCAAGCTATACGGCATATATGACCAATATGTCTATATACAGAGAGGAAGCTACAAGGAAGATAAGTCCTAAATGAGCATATACAGATAGCTAGCTATATGGCAGATAATTCCAACATGTCAATATACAGAGAGATAGATACATGGCACATAAGTCCAACATGTCCACATACAGAGAGCTAGTGACATGGCACATAAATCCAACATGTCCATATACAGACTGCTAGCTACATGGCAGATAAATCCAATATGACCACCTACAGAGAGAGCGCTACATGGCAGATAGCTCCAGCATGTCCTTATACAGAGAGCTAGCTTCCTGGGACATAAGCCCAACATGTACATACACAAAGGGCTAGCTACATGGCAGATAAGTCCAACATGTACATATATAGTGAGAAAGCTCGATGGCAGTAATGTCCAACATGTCCATATAAGCAGAGCTAGCTACATGGCAGATACGTCCAACATGTCCACATACAGAGTGCTAGCTATGTAGGAGATAAGTCCAACATGTCCATATACAGAGAGCTAGCTACATGGCATATAAGTACATCATGTCCATATACAGAGAACTAGTGACAAGTCACATAAGTTCAACATGTCCATATACATAAAGCTAGCTAAATGGCAGATAAGTCCTACATGTCCATATACAGAAAACTACCTACATGGCAGATAAGTCTAACATGTACATATAAAGAGAGCTACCTACATGGCAGATAAATCCAAAATGTCCACATACAGAGAGAGTGTTACATGGCAGATAAGTTCAACATGTCCATATGTGGTGAGCTAGCTGCATGGCACATAAGTACAACATATCCATATATAGAGAGAGAGTTAAGTGGCAGATAAGTTAAATATGTTCATATTCAGAGAGCTAGCAACACGACAGATAAATCCAACATGCACATATACAGAGAACTTGCGACATGACAGATAAGTCCAATATGTCGATATTCAGAGAGCTAGCTACAAAGCACACAAGTCCAATATGTCCATATACAGAGAAGTAGCTACATGGCAGATAAACCCAACATTTCCACATACAGAGAGATGCCTACATAGCAGATAACTCCAACAAGTCCATCTAATCAGAGCTCGCTACATGGCAGATAAATAAAAAATGTCCATATACAGAAAGTTAGTGAAAAGGCATATAATTTCTAAATGTGCATATACAGAGAGTCCAACATGTCAATATTGAGAGAGTTAGCTACATGGAAGATAAGTGCAACATGTCAATATATAGAGAGTTAGCTACATGGAAGATGGATCCAACATGTCCATACACAGGGAGCTAGCTACATGGCAGATGAGTTCAACATGAACATATACAGAGACCAAGCTACATGACCAATGAGTATCTCATGTCCATATACAGAGAACTAACTACACGGCAGATGAGTCCAACATGTCCATATACAGAGAGATAGCTACATGGCAGATAAACCCAACATGTCAATATACAGAAAGCAAGCTCCATGGCAGATGAGTCGAGCATGTCCATATTCCGAGAGCTGGCTACATGGAAGACAAATCCAAAATGTCCATATAAAGAGAGTTAGGTACATGACAGATGAGTCCAACTTGTTCCTATACAGTGATCTAGCTACATAGCAGATAAGTCCAACATATCCATATACAGAGAGCAAGCTACATGTTAGACGAGTCTAAAATGTCCATATGCAGAGAGCTAGCTACATGGCAGTTGAGTCCAACGTGTCCATATGCAGAGAGCTAGCTGCATGGCAGTTAAGTCCAACGTGTCCATATACCGAAGGTTAGCTACATGGGAGATGAATCCAACATGTCCATATACCGAGAGCTGGATACATGGCAGACAAGTAAAAAATGTCCATATACACAGAGTAAGTGACATGGCAGATGAATGCACCA
>NW_006408791.1:2026273-2035398 GCF_000296735.1 Chrysochloris asiatica | reverse complement strand
TACGAATCCAAAATTTCCATATACTGCGAGCTAGCTACATAACAGATGAGTTCAACCTGTCCAGATATCAACAGCTGGCTACATGGTAGACAAGTCCAAAATGTCCATATACAGAGAGCTAGCTACATGTAGATATATCCAACATGTCATTATACAGAGAGCAAGCTACATGGCTGATGAGTCAAACATGCCCATATACTGAGTACTGGCTACCTGGCAGAAAAGTCCAAAATTTCCTTATACAAAGACTTAGCTACATGGCAGATGTGTCCAAAATGTCCATGTACAGTGAGCAAGCCACATGGCAGATGAGTTCAACCTGTCCATATACCGACAGCTTGCTACCTGGAAGACAAGTGCAAAATGTCCAAGTACAGAGAGCTAGCTACATGGCCGATGAGTCCAACATGTCCATATACAGAAAGCTAGCTACAAGGCAAATGAGTCCAACATGTCCATATACAGAGAGCTACTACATGGCAGATATATCCAACATGTCAATATACAGAAAGCAAGCTACTTGGCTGATGAGTAGAACATGTTCATATACAGAGAGCAAGCTACATGGCAGGTAAGTCCAATGTGTCGATATACCGAGGGCTAGCTACATGGAAGATGAGTACAACATGTCCATATACTGAGAACTGGCTACAAGACAGACAAGTCCAAAATGTTCATATAGAGAGAGTTAGCAACATGGCAGACGTGTACAAAATGTCCATATACAGAAAGTTATCTACATGACAGATAAGTCCAACATGTGCATATACAGAGGGCTTGCTACAAGGCAGATATGTCCAACATGTCCATATACAGAGAGCTAGCTACATTGCACAAGAGTCCAAAATTTCCATATATAAAGGTAGTTACCAGATATACAAGTCCAAAATGGCAATATACTGAGAGTTAGCTACATGGCAGATGAGTCCTACATGTCCATATACATAGACCTACCTACATTGCAGACAAGTCGAAAATGTCCATATATAGTTCAAACTGTCCACACACCGACAGATGGTCACATGGCAGGCAAGTCCAAAATGTCGATATACAGAGAGCTAGCTACATGGCAGACGAGACCAAGATGTCCATATACAGAAAGCTAGCCACAGGGCAGATAAATCCCACATGTCCATATACAGAGAACTATCGACATGGCAGATAAATCCAAAATGCCAATATTCAGAGAGCAGCCTGTATGGCAGATGAGTCAAACATGACCATATACTGATAGCTGGCTGCATAGCAGACAAGTCCAAAATGTCCATATACAGAGAGTTAGCTACATGGCAGATGAGTCCAACATTTCCATACAAAGAGGGCTAGCTACGTGTCATATAAGTCTGACATGTCCATATACAGAGAACTAATTACATGGCAGATGATTCCAACATGTCCATATACATAGATCTAGCTACATGATAGACGAGTCCAAAATGTACATATATACAGAGAGCTAACTGTATGGCAGATGAGTCCAAAAAGGCAATATACAGAGAGCTAGCTACGTGGCAGGTAAGTCCAACATGTCCATATACAGAAGGCTAGCTAGATGGCAGATAAGTCCTATGTTTCTATATACTGAGGGCTAGCTACACAGGAGATGAGTTTAACATGTCCATATAGTGAGAGCTGGCTACATGGCAGATAAATGCAAAATATCCATATAGAGAGAGCCAGCTATATGGCAGATAAGTCCAACATGACCATATAAAGAGAGCTAGCTACACTGCAGATGAATTAAAAATGTCCATATTCAGAGAGCTAGCTACATGGCAGATGAATTAAAATTGTTCATGTACACAGAGCAAACTAAATGATAGAGGAGTCCAAAATGTCCATATACAGCGAGCTAGCTACATAGAAGATGAGTCCAACATGATCATATACAGAGAGCTAGGTACATGGCAGATGAGTCCAACATGTCCATATACAGAGAACATGCTACATGACAGATGAGTCCAAAATGTCCCTATATAGAGTGCTGGCTGCATGACATATGAGTCCAACATGTCCAAATACAGAGAGCTAGCTTCCTGGCAGATGAGTCCATCATTTCCTTATACAGAGAACAAGCTTCATGGAAGAGGAGTACAACATTTCCATATAGAGAGACCTAGCTACATTGCAGTTGAGTCCAACATGTCCATATACAGAGAGCTAGATACATGGCAGATGAGTCCAACATGAACATATACAGAGAACTAACTACATAGCCTATGAATCCAATATGTCCATATATAAAGAAGTAGCTACATGGTAGATGAGTACAACATTTCCATATACAGAGAGCTAGCTACATGGCAGATGAGACCAACATGTCCACATACAGAGAGCTAGCCGCAGGGCAGATAAATCCAACATGTTCATATACAGAGAACTATTGACATGACAGATAAATCCAACATGTCAATATTCAGAGAGCAAACTGTATGGCAGATGAGTCGAACATGACCATATACCAAGAGGTGGCTGCATAGCAGACAAGTCCAAAATGTCCATATACAGAGAGTTAGCTACATGGCAGATGAGTTCAACATTTAAATACACAGAGGGCTAGCTACATGTCATATAAGTCCGACATGTCCATATACATTGAACTAACTACATGGCAGATGATTCCAACATGTCCATATACATAGATCTAGCTACATGATAGACGAGTCCAAAATTTACATATGCAGAGAGCTAGCTGTATGGCAGATGAGTCCAAAAAGGCAATACACAGGGAGCTAACTACATGGCAGGTAAGTCCAACATGTCCATATACAGAGGGTTAGCTACACAAGAGATGATTCTGACATGTCCATATATTGAGAGCTGGCTACATGGCAGACAAGTGCAAAATGTCCATATACAGAGAGCTAACTATATGGCAGATAAGTCCAACATGACCACATAAAGAGAGCTAGCTACATTGCAGATGAATCCAAAATGTCCATATTCATAGAACTAGCTACATGGAAGATGAATTCAACCTGTTCATATACAGAGAGCAAGCTACATGATAGAGGAGTCCAAAATGTCCATATACAGCGAGCTAGCTTCATAGAAGATAAGTCCAACATGTCCATATACAGACAGCAAGTACATGGCATATGAGTCCAACATGTCCATATACAGGGAACTTGCTACATGACAGATGAGTCCAGCATGTCCATATACAGAGTGCTAGATACATGACAGATAAATGCAACATGTTCATATACAGAGAGCTAACTACATGGCCTATGAGTCATTCCAACATGTCCATATATAAAGAAGTAGCTATATGGCAGATGAGTACACGTCCATATACAGAGAGCTAGCTACATGGCAGATGAGTCTAACATGTCCATATACAGAGAGCTAGCCACATGGCAGATAAATCCAATATGTCAATATACAAAGAGCTAGCTAAATGGAAGATAAATCCAATATGTCAATATTCAGAAAGCAAGCTACATTGCAGATGAGTCAAGCATGTACGTATACAGAGGGCTAGCTACATGGCGTATAAGTCCAATATTTCCATATACTGAGCGTAAGCTACATGGCAGATAAGTCCAACATGTCAATATACAGAGAGCTAGCTACATGGCGTATAAGTCCAATATTTCCATATACTGAGCGTAAGCTACATGGCAGATAAGTCCAACATGTCAATATACAGAGAGCTAGCTACATGGCGTATAAGTCCAATATTTCCATATACAGAGAGCTAGTTATGTGGCAGAAGAATCCAACATGTCTATATACAGAGAGCTACCTACATGGCAGATATATCCAACATGTCAATGTACAGAGAGCAAGCTACATCGCTGATGGTTTGAACATGTACATATACTGAGAGCTTGCTACATGGAAGACAAACCCAAAATGTCAATATACAAAGAGTAAGCTACATAGCAGATGAATCCCTCACATCCATATACAGAGAGCTAGTTACATGGCAGATAAGTACAGCATGTCCATATGCTGAGAGCTAGCTACAGGGCCGATTAGTGCAACTTGTCGATATACAGAGAGTTAGCTACATAGCAGATGAGTCGAACATGTCCATACACACAGAGAAAGCTACATGGCCAATGGCCAATGAGTCCAACATATCCTTATACAGAGAACTAGCTACATGGCAGATGAGTACAACATGTCCATATACATAGAGCTAGTTACATGGCAGATAAATCCAACATGTCAATATACAGAGAGCAAGATACATGGCTGATGGGTCGAACATGTCCATATACAGAGAACTACCTACATGACAGATAAATCCAACATGTCAATATACAGAGAGCAAGCTACATGGCTGATGGGTTGAACATGTCCATATACCGAGAGCTGGCTACATGGCAGACAAGTTCAAAATGTCCATATACAGAGAGCTATCTACATGGCAGATGAGTCTAACTTGTCCATATACATAGATCTAGCTACAAGGCAGATGAGTCCAACATTTCCATATATAGAGAGTTAACTTCATGAAAGATAAATCAACATTACCATATGCCGAGAGCTGGCTACATGGCAGACAGGACCAAAATGTCCATATACAGAGAGTTAGCTACTTGGCAGATCAGTCCAAAATGTCCATATACTGTTAGCTAGCTACATGGCAGATGAGGTCAACCTGTTCAAATACAGAGAGCAAGCTACATGATAGAGGAGTCCAAAATGTCCATACACAGTGAGCAGATGTGTCCAACATGTCCATATGCATAGACCCAGGTACATAACAGATGCATCAAAAATGTCCATATACAGAGAGCTAGCTACATGGCAGATGAGTCCAACATGTCCATATAAATAGATCTAGCTACAAGGCAGATGAGTCCAACATTTCCATATATAGAGCGTTAACTACATTACAGTTACAAGGTAGAGGAGTCCAACATGATCAAGTCCAACATGATCGACGAGTCCAAAATTTCCACATACCGAGAGCTAGCTACATGGCAGATGAGTCCAACATGTCCATATAAATAGAACTAGCTACAAGGCAGATGAGTACATATATAGAGAGTTAACTTCCTGGAAGATAAATTCAACATGTCCATATACCTATTGTTGACTACATGGCAGACAGGACCAAAATGTCCATATTCAGAGAGTTAGCTACTTGACAGATCAGTCCAAAATTCCCATATACAGTTATCTAGCTACGTGGCAGATGAGTTCAACCTGTTCATATACAGAGAGCAAGCTACATGACAGAGGAGTCCAAAATGTCCACATGCAGTGAACTAGCTACATAAAAGATGAGTCCAACATGTCCATATACAGAGAGCTAGCTACACGGCAGGTAAGCCCAAAATGTCCAGATACAGAGAGCTATCTACATGGCAGATGAGTTCGACATATTCATATACAGAGAGCAAGCTACATGATAGAAGAGTCCAAAATGTCTATATACAGAGAGCTAGCTACATGGCAGACAAGTTGAAAATATCCATATACAGAGAATTAGCTACATGGCAGATGAGTCCAACATGTCCATATACAGAGGGCTACCTACATGGCAGATAAATCCAACAAGTCAATATACAGAGAGATATCTACATGGCAGATGAGTCCAACTTGTCCATATACATAGATCTAGCTACAAGGCAGATGAGTCCAACATTTCCATATAGAGAGAGTTAACTTCATGAAAGATAAATCAACATTACCATATGCTGAGAGCTGGCTACATGGCAGACAGGACCAAAATGTCCATATACAGAGAGTTAGCTACTTGGCAGATCAGTCCAAAATGTCCATATACTGTTAGCTAGCTACATGGCAGATGAGTTCAACCTGTTCAAATACAGAGAGCAAGCTATATGATAGATGAGTCCAAAATGTCCATATATATACTGCAAGCTACAAGGTAGAGGAGTCCAACATGTCCATATACAGAGAGCAAGCCACATGGTATATAAATCCAACATGTCCATATTCAGAGAGCTAGTTACATGGTGGATAAATCCAACATGTCAATCAATATACAGAGAGCAAGCTACATGGTAGATGATTCAAACATGTCCATATACCAAGAGCTGGCTACATGGCAGACAAGGCCAAAATGTCCATATACAGAGAGTTAGCTACATGGTAGATGAGTCCAACATGTTCATATACAGAAGGCTAGCTGCATGGCATATAATTCCAACATTTCTATGTACAGAGAACTAGCTAGATGACAGATGACTCCAACATGTCTATATACATAGATCTAGCTACAAGACAGATGAGTCCAACTTGTCCATACATAGAGAGCTAACTACATGGAAGATAAATCCAACAAGTCAAAATATAGAGAGCTAGCTACATGGAAGATGAGTCCAACATGTCCAAATACAGAAGGCTAGCTACATGACAGATGAGTCCAACTTGCCGATATATAGAGCGCTAATTACATGGGAGATAAATCCAACAAGTCAATATATAGAGAGCTAGCTACATGAAAGATGAGTCCAACAGGTCCATATACAGAGAGCTAGCTACATGGCAGATATGTCCAAGAAGTCCATATACAGAATGTTAGCTACATGGCAGAAAAGTCCAGCCTGTCCACACATAGTAGCTAGCTAGATGCCAGATAAGTCTAACATGTCCATATACAGAGAGCTATCTACATAACACATGAGTCTAACATCTGCATATACAGTCAGCAAGCTACATGATAGATGAGTCCAAAATGCTCATATACATAGAGCTAGCTTCATGGCACATAAGTCCAACATGTCCATATACAGACGGCTAACTACATGGCACATGGGTACAACATGTCCATATAAAGAGAGTTAATACGTGGCAGATAAGTCCAACATTTCCATATACAGAGATCTGGCTACATAGCATGAGAGTCCAACGTGTTCATACACAGAGAGCTAGCTACTTGTTGGACAAGTCCGAAATGTCCATATACAGAGAGCAAGCTACATGGCAGATGAATCCAACATGTCCATATATGCATAGCTACTTGTTGGACAAGTCCGAAATGTCCATATTCAGAGAGCAAGCTACATGGCAGATGAGTCCAACATGTCCATATACAGAGACCTACCTACGTGGCAGATAAATAAAATTTGTAAATATACAGAGACTTACCTACATGGCAGATGAGCTGAACATGTCTATATACCGAGAGCTGGCTGCATGGTAGACAAGTCCAAAATGTCCATATACAGAGAGTTAACTGCATCGCAGATGAGCCCGACATGTCCATATACAGAGAGTTAGCTACATGGCAAATGAGTCCAACATGTTCATATACAGAGAGCAATCTACATCATAGAGGTCCAAAATGTTCATATGCAGAGAGCTAGCTACTTTGCAGATGAGTCCAACATGTCCATATCAGAGAGCTAGCTAAATGGCAGGTATGTCCAACATGTCCATATACAGAGAGTTAGCTACATGGCTAATAAGTCCAACATGTCCAAATACAGAGAACTAGCTAATTAAGTCCGAAATGTCCATATACATAGAGCAAGCTACAAGGCGGATGAATCCAACATGTCCATATACACATATCTAGCTACATGACAGATGAGTCCAACTTGTTCATAAATAGACAGTTAGCTACATGGCCGATGAGTTCAAGATGTCCATATAAAGAGAACTTGCTATATGGCAGATGAGTCCCACATGTCCATATACAGAGACATACCTACATGGCAGATAAATAAAATTTGTAAATATACAGAGAGTACGCTACATGGCAGATGAGTCGAACATATCCATATAACAAGAGCTGGCTGCATGGTAGACAAGTCCAAAATGTCCACATACAGAGAGTTAGCTACATAGTAGATGGGTCCAACATGTCCATAAACAGAGTTAGCTACATGGCAGATGAGTCCAACCTGTCCATATAGAGAGAGCAAGCAACATGATAGAGGAGTCCAAGATGTCCATATGCAGAGAGCTAACTACTTTGCAGATGAGTCCAACATGTCCATATACAGAGAGCTAGCTACAAGGCAGGTAAGTCCAATGTGTCCATATACAGAGAGTTAGCTACATGGCAGATGAGTCCAACATGTCCATATACAGAGAGCAAGCTACATGATAGAAGAGTCCAAAATGTCCATATGCAGAGAGCTATCTACTTTGCAGATGAGTACAACAATTCCATATAAAGAAAGCAAGCTACATGATAGAGGAGTCCAAAATATCCATATGCAGCGAGCTACCTGATAGAGGAGTCCAAAATGTCCATACACAGCGAGCAGATGTGTCCAACATGTCCATATGCATAGACCCAGGTACATAGCAGATGCATCAAAAATGTCCATATACAGAGAGCTCGCTACATGATAGATGAGTCCAAAATGTCCATATATATACTGCAAGCTACAAGGTAGAGGAGTCCAACATGTCCATATACAGAGAGCAAGCCACATGGTATATAAATCCAACATGTCCATATTCAGAGAGCTAGTTACATGGTGGATAAATCCAACATATCAATATACAGAGAGCAAGCTACATGGCAGATATGATCATCATGTTCTTATACAGAGAGCTTGCTAGCTACATGGCAGATGAGTACAAAATGTCCATATACAGAGAGTTAGCTACATGGCAGATTAGTCTAACATGTCCATATACAGAGAACTAGATTTATGTCAGATGAGTCCTACATGTCCATATACTGGGAGCCAGCTATATGGCAGATTAGTTCAACATGTCCTTATACAGAAAGCAAGATACATGGAAAAATAGCCAACATGTCAAAATACAGAGAGCAAGCTACATGGCAGATGATTTGAACATGTCCATATACAGAGAGGTGGCTACGTGGCAGACAAGTCCAAATTGTCAATGTACAGTGTGATAGCTACATAGCAGATGAGTCCAACATGTCCATATAGAGAGAGCAAGCTACATGATTGACGAGTCCAAAATGTCCATATACAGAGAGCTACCTACATGGCAGATGAGTTCAACATATCCATATACAGAGAGCAAGCTACATGACAGAGGAGTCTAAAATGTCTATATGCAGAGAGCTAGCTACATGGCAGATGAGTCCAACATGTCCATATACAGAGAGCTAGCTACACAGCAGGTAAGCCCAAAATGTCCAAATACAGAGAGCTATCTACATGGCAGATGAGTTCAACATATCTATATACAGAGAGCAAGCTACATGA
>NW_006408791.1:2024442-2026103 GCF_000296735.1 Chrysochloris asiatica | reverse complement strand
GGAGAAAGATGAGGCTTTCTACTCCCGTAAAGATTTACACCCTCGGAAACCCTGTACAGGGTCGCTATGGGTTGGAACTGACTCGATGGCACTTAACAACAACAACAACAAGCTACATGGCAGATGAGTCCAACATGTCCATATACTGAGAGATGACTGCATGGCAGATGACACCAACATGTCCAAAAACAGAGAGTAAGCTACAAGATAGAGAAGTCCAAAATGTTCACCTACAGAGAGTAAGCTACATGGCAGATGAGTCCAAAATGTCCACCTACAGCGAGGTAGCTACATGGCAGATGAGTCGAACATGTCCATATACAGAGAGCTAGCTACAGGGCAGATAAGTCCAGCATGTCCATATATAGCAGCTGGATAGATGCCAGATAAGTCCAATATGTCCATATACAGAGAGCTAACTACATGGCAGATGTGTCCAAAATGCCCATGTACAATGAGCTAGCTACATGGCACATGAGTCCAACATGTCCCTATACAGAGAGCTAACTACATGGCAGATAAGTCCAACATGTCCATATACAGAGAGCTAGCACATGGCAGATAGGTCCAACATATCCATATACAGATAGCTAGGTACATGGCAGTTACAATCAACATGTCCATGTACAGAAAACTAGCGACATCGCTGATAAGTCCAAAATGCCCATACACAGAGAGTTAGCTACATGTCAGATGGCTCCAACTTGTCAATATACATGGAGCTAGCTCTATGGCAGATTAGTTCAACATGTCCTTATACACAGAGCAAGATATATAAAGACAAGGCCAACATGTCCATATACAGAGAACTAGCTACATGGCACATAAGTCTAACTTGTTCATACAGAGAGCTAGCTACATGACAGATAAATAAAACATGTCAATATACAGAGGGCAAGCAACTTGGCAGGTCCATATACCAAAGCTGGCTGCATGGCAGACAGTTCCACAAAGTACACATACAGAGGCCTATCTATATGGCAGAGGAGTCCAAAATGCCCATGTACAGAGAGCTATCTACAAGGCACATGAGTCCAACATATGCATAAACAGACAGCAAGCTACATGATAGACGAGTCCAAAATCTCGATATACAGTGAACTAGCTAAATGGCAGATGAGTCCAAAATATCCATATACAGAGAGTTGGCTACATGTCAGATGAGTTCAACATGTCCATATAGAGAGAGCTAGCTACATAACACATGAGTCCAAAATGCCCATATACAGAGAGCTAGCTTCATGGCAGATGAGTCCAACATGTCCATGTACTGAAAGCTGGCTACATGGCAGATGAGTCCAACATGTCCATACACAGAGAGCTAGTTATTTGTCAGACAAATCCGAAATGTCCATATCCAGAGGGCAAGCTACATGGCAGATAAATCGATCATATCCATATATAGAGCACTAGCTACATGTCTGATGACATGGACTCTGATGAGTCCAACATGTCCATATATACAGGGATAGCTACATGGCAGATGATTCCAACATGTCCATATATAGAGAGGTAGCTACATGGCAGATGAGGCCAACATGTCCATACAGAGATAGCAAGCTACATGATGTTGTTGTTGTCAGGTGCCATCGAGTTGGAACCGACTCATAGCGACCCCATGCACAGCAGAACGAAACAATGTCCGATCCTGGGCCAACCTC
>NW_006408791.1:2014602-2019742 GCF_000296735.1 Chrysochloris asiatica | reverse complement strand
AACACTTAATTGTACTTCTAAGAAATCTGTACCTAGACCAAGAAGCAGTTGTTCGAACAGAACATGGGAACACTGAATGTTTTAAAATTGGGAAGGGTGTGGGACAGGGTTGTATTCTTTCATCATACTTATTCAACATGTATGCTGAGCAAATAAGCTACATGGCAGATTAGTCCAACATGTCCATATAAAGAGAGGTAGCTACATGGCAGATTAGTCCAAAATGTCCATATAGAGAGATAGCTACATGACAGAGAGTCCAATATTTTCATGTACAGAGAAGTACCTACATGGAAGATGAGTCCAACATGTAGATATACAGAAAGTCAGCTACGTGGAAAGTAAGTCCAACATGTCCATATACAGAGAGCTAGCTACATGGCAGATAAGTTCTACATGTCCATACACAGAGAGCTAAGCTACATAGGAGATGAGTACAACATCTCCTTATATAGAGCTAGCTACATGGGAGATGATTCCAACAAGTCCATATAAAGAGAGATAGATACATGGCAGATGAGTCCAACATGTCCAAATACAGAGAGCTAGTAGTAAGACAAGTCCAATATGTCCTTATACAGAGAGCTAGCTACATGGCAGATGAGTCCAAAACGTCCTTATACATTCACCTATCTACATGGCAGATGAGTTCAACATGTCCATATACTGAGAGCTAGCTACATGGCTGATGAATCTGACATGCCCATATACTTAAGGCTAGCTACATGGCTGATGAATCCAACATGTCCATATATGGAGAGCGAGCTACATGGCAGATGTGTCCAACATGTCCATATACAGAGAGCTAAATGGCAGACAAGTTTAACATGACCATATACAGAGAGCTTGCTACATGTCAGATAAGTCTAAAATGTCCATATAAAGAGAGGTAGGTACATGGCAGATGCGTCCAACATGTCCATATACAAAGAGCTAGATAGATGGCAGATGAATCCGATATGTTCATATACGGAGAGCTAGCTACATGCTATATATGTATAACATGTCCATATAAAGAGAGATAGTTACATGGCGGTTAAGTCCAACATGTCCATTTAGAGAGATAGCTACATGACAGAGGAGTCCAATATTTTCATGTACAGACAGGTACCTACATGGAAAATGAGTTCAACAAGTACATATAAAGAGAGATAGATACATGGCAGATGAATCCAACATGTCCAAATACAGAGTGCTAGTATAAGCATAGTTTAAGGAACTCTGTTAGCGTAGTGGTTACAAATTGGGCTTCTAACCTCAAGGTCAGCAATTCGAAACTACTAGCGGTTACATGGGAGAAACATGAGGTGTTCTGCTCCCGTAAAGATTTACAGCCTCAGAAACCCTGTGCAGGGTCACTATGAGTCGGAACCGACTTCACGGTACTTAACAACAAGAAAGTATAAGTAAGACAAGTCCAATATGTCCTTATACAGAAAGCTAGCTTCATGGCAGATGAGTCCAATATGTCCTTATACATTCACCTAGCTACATGGCAGATGAGTTCAACATGTCCATATACTGAGAACTAGCTACATGGCTGATGAATCCAACATGCCCATATACTTAGGGCTAGCTACATGGCAGATGAGTCCAACATGTCCATATACAGAGAGATAGCTACATGGCAGATGTGTCCAACATGTCCATATACATAGAGCTACATGGCAGGTAAGTCCAACATGCCCATAGAGAGAGAGATAGCTACATGGCAGATAAGTTCATCATATCCTTATACAGAGAGCGAGCTACATGGCAGATAAGTCTAACGTCCCATATACAGAAAGCTTGCTACATGGCAGATACGTCCAACATGGTCATATACAAAAAGCTAACTACATGTCATATGAGTCCAACATGTCCATATACAGAGAGCAAGCAACATGGCAGATGTGTCTAACATGTCCATAAACAGAGACCTAGCTACATGACAGATGATTCATCCATGTCCACATACAGATAGCTAGGTACATGGCAAATGAGTCAAATATGTCCATATACAGAGAGATTGCATCATGGCAGAAGAGTCCAACATGTCCATAGACAGAAAGAGAGCTAAATAGCAGGTGAGTCCTACATGTCCATATACAAAGAGCTAGCCAAATGACAGATTAGTCCAACATGTCCATATACAGATAGCTAGATTCATGGCAGATGAGTCTGATATGTCCATACACAGAGAGCTAGCTACATACCATAGATGTCCAATATATCCCTATGAAGAGAGCTAGTGATATGGCAGACAATTCCAACATGTCCATATTCTGAGAGCTAGTTACATGGCTGATAATTCCAACATGTCCAAATAATGTGAGCTACCTACATGGCAGACGAGTCCAACATGTTCATATACAGAAAGCTAGCAATATGGTGGATGAGACCAACATGTCCTTATTCAGACAGCTAACTCCATGTCTAATGAGTCTTACTTGTACATATGTACTAATAAGTCCAACATGTTCATATACAGAGAGCTAACTACATGGCAGATAAGTCCAACATGTCCATATACAGTGACCTAGCTACATGGCAGATGAGTGCATCATGTCCATACACAGAGAACTGGCTACATGGCAGATAAGTCCAACATGTCCAAATACAGGGAGCAAGCTACATAACAGATGAGTCCAACATGTCCTTATACAGAGAGCTAGCTATATAGCAAACAAGTCAAAAATGACCATGTACGGAGAGCTAACTACATGCCAGATAAGTCCTACATGTCCATGTACAGAGAGCTACCTACATGACAGATGAGTACAACATGTCCACATACCGAGAGCTAGCTACATATTAGAGGAGTCCAACATGTCCATATACAGAGAGCTAACTACATAACAGATGAATCCAATATGTCCATAAACAGAGAGCTTCCTGCATAGTAGATGAGTCCAACATGAGACAGCTAGCTACATTGCTGGTAAGTCCAACATGTCCATATACAGAAAGTTAGCTACATAGCAGATATGTCCAACAGGTTCATATAGAATGAGAGAGCTGCATGGCAGATGAGTCCAAAATGTCCATAAGCGGAGAGGTAGCTACATGGCAGATAAGACCAACATGTCCATACACAGAGAGCTGGCTACATGGCAGGTAAGTCCAACATGTCCAAATACAGGGAGCAAGCTACAAAAATAGATGAGTCCAACATGTCCTTCTACAGAGAACTAGCTACATAGCAAACAAGTCCAAAATGACCATTACAGAGAGCTAGCTACATGGAACATAAGTCCAACATGTCCATGCACAGAGACCTAGTTACTTGGCAGGTAAGTCCAACATGTTCAAATACAGAGAGCAAGCTACATGGAAGGGAAGTCCAACATGTCCAAAAACAGAAAACTAGCAACTTGGCTGATGAGTCCAGCATGTCCATATGCAGAGAGCTACATGGCAGATGAGTCCAAAATGTCCATATACTGAGAGCCAGCTACATGGAACAGAAGTCCGACATGTCCATATACAGAGAGCTACATAACAGATAAGTACAACATGCCCATAGACAGAGAGCTAACTACTTGGCAGATAAGTCCAATATGTACATATGCAGGGAGATAACTACATGGCAGATATGTCCAACATAACTATATACATAGAGCTGTTTACATGGCAGATAAGTCCATGTTGTCCATATTAAGAGAGCTAGCTACATGGCAGATGAGTCCTACATGTACATGTACAGAGAGCTAGCTACATCACAGATGAGCCTCCCTTGTCCATATATAGAGAGCTATGTACATAGCAGATGACTCAAACATGTCCATATACAGAGAGCTAGCTACATGTCAGAGGAGTCCAACATGTTCATATACAGAGAGATACATGGCAGATAAGTCCAACATATCCATATACAGAGAGCTAGATACATGACAGATGAGTCCAACATGTCCATATACAGGGAGCTAGACACTTGGCAGATGAGTCCAACATGTCCATATACAGAGTGTTAGCTACATGGCAGAGAAATACAACATGTCCATATACAGACAGCTAGCTATATGACAGATGAGTACAATATCTCCATGTAGAGAGCTAGTCACATGGCATAGGAGACCAATATGTCTATATACAAAGAGATAGCTACATGTCAGATAAGTCCCCCATGTCCATATACAGAAAGCTGGCTACATGGCAGATGAATTGAACTTCTCCATATACAGAGAGCTAGCTACATGGCATATAAGTCCAACATGTACACATAGAGAGCTAGCTACATGGAAGAGGAATCCAATATATCCATATCCAGAGAGCTAACTACATGGCAGATATGACCAACATGTCCAAATATAGAAACTAGCTACATGGCAGATGAGTCCAAAATGCCCATATACAGAGAGCTACCTACATGTCATACGAGTCCAATATGTCCTTATACAGAGAGCTAGGTACATGGAAGATGAGTACACATGTCCATACACATAGAGCTAGCTACATGACAGATGAGTCCAACATGTCCATATACAGAGATTTAGCTACATGGCTGATGAATCCAACATGTTCCCATAGAGAGCTAGCTACATGGCAGAGGAATACAATATGTCCACATACAGATATCTAGCTTCATAGCAGATGAGTCCAACATGTCCATATACAGAGAGCTAGCTAAATGGCAGAGAATTCCTACATATAGAGAGAACCAACTATATGGCAAATGAGACAAACATGTCCATATACATAGAGTTAACTACATTGGAGATAAGTCCAACATGTCCATAAACAGAGAGCTAGTTCCATGGCACATAAGTCTAACATGTCAATATACAGAAACCTAGCTACATGACAGATAAGTCCCCCATGTCCATATACAGAGAGCTGGCTGCATGGCAGATGAATTGAACATGTCCATATACAAAGATCTAGCTACATGGCATATGAGGCCAACATGGACACATAGAGAGCTAGCTACATGGCAGATGAGTCCAACATGTCTATATACAGAGAGCTAGCTACATGGCAGATGAGTCCAACATGTCCACATACAAAGAGATATATACATGCAGAAGAATCCGAAATGCCCATATAAAAAGAGCTACGTGGCATATTCGTCTCTCATACTTTGGACATATTGTCCGGAGGAAACAATCACTGGAGAAGGATGTCATGCTGGGTAAGGTGGTAGGTCAGAGAAAAAGAGGAA
>NW_006408791.1:2004929-2014502 GCF_000296735.1 Chrysochloris asiatica | reverse complement strand
ATTGGACATTGTTTCGTTCTGCTGTGCATGGGGTTGCTATAAGTCGGTTCCGACTCGATGGCACCTGACAACAACAACAACAACATGGCATATAAGTCCAACATGTCCATATGCAGGCAGCTGACTATATGGGATATAAGTCCAAGATATCCATATACAGAGAGCTAGCTGCATGGCTGATAAGTCCAAGATGTCCTTATACAGACAGCTAGCTACATGGCAGATGAAGCCAACATATCCATATACAGAGAGCAAGCTACATAGCAGATAAGTGCATCCTATCCTAATAAAGAGAGCTAGCTACATGGCATATAAGTCCAGCATCTCCATACACAGAGAGCTAGCTACAAGGCTGGTAAATCCAACATGTCCATATATACAGAGATAGCTACATGACAGATGACTCCCCCATAGCCATATACAGAGAGCTAGTTAAATGGCAGATGAGTGAAATATGTCCATGTACAGAGATCTAGCTACATGACAGATGTGTCCAACATTTCCATATACAGAGAGCCAGCTACATGGCAGATTAGTCCTATATCTCCATATAGAGAGCGCTAACTACATGGGAGATTAGACAACCTTGTCTATATACAGAGAGCTAGCTACATGGCATAAAAGTCTAACATTTCCATGTACAGAGAGCTAGTTATATGGCAGATAACTCCAACATGTCCATATACAGGAAGCTAGCTACATGTCAGATAAGTCCAAAATGTCCATATACAGAGAGCTACCAAATGGCAGATAAGTCCAATATTTCCAAAAACTGAGAGCTAGCAACATGACACTTAAGTCCAACATGTCCATATACGGAGAGCTACCTACATGTCAGGCAAGTCCAATATGTCCTTATACAGAGAGCTAAGTACATGGCAGATTAGTACACATGTCCTTATACATAGAGCTAGCAACATGACAGATGAGTCCAACATGTCCATATACAGAGAGCTAGCTACATGGCAGATGAATCCAACATGCTCCCATAGAGAGCTAGCTACATGGCAGATGAATCCAACATGTCCACATACTGATATCTAACTTCATGGCAGATGAGTCCAAGATATTGATATACAGAGATATAGCTTCATGGCAGATGAGTCCAACATGTCCATATACAGAGAGCTAGCTACATGGCAGATGATTCCTACATGTCCATATAGAGAGAGGTAGCTATATGGCAGATCAGACAAACATGTCCATATATAGAGAGAGCTAACCACATAGCAGATTGTCCAACATGTCCATATACAGAGAGCTAGCTACATGTCAGATATGTCCAACATGTCCATATACAGAGAAATAGCTACATGGCAGAAGAGTCTGAAATGTCCATATACAAAGAGCTACATGGCATATAAGTCCAACATATCCATATACACATAGCTAGCTACGTTGCTGATAAGTCCAAGATGTCCTTATGCAGAGAACTAGCTACATGGCAGATGAATCCAACATGCCCATATACAGAGAGTGAGCTACGTGTCAGATAAGTCCAAAATGTCCATATACAGAGAGCTAGGAAATGGCAAATGAGTCCAATATGTCCATATACAGAGAGCTATCTACATGGCAGATGAGTCCAATATGCCTATATAAAGGGACTTAGCTACATGGCATATAAGCCCAACATGTCCATATACAGAGAGATTGCTACATGGCGCATAAGTCCAACATGTCCATATACAGAGAGCTAGGTATATGGCACATAAGTCCAACTTGTCCATATACAGAGACCTACATTGCAGATAAGTCCAACATGTCCATATACTGAGAGCTAGCTACATAGCAGATAAGACCAAGATGTCCATATAGAGCTATGTACATGGCAAATGAGTCAACCATGCCCATATACAGAGAGCTAGCTACATGGCATATGAATCCAACATGTTCCCATAGAGAGCTAGCTACATGGCAAAAGAATCCAACATGTCCATATACAGAGAGGTGGCTACATGACAGATGAGTCCAACATGTCCATATACAGAAAGCTAGGAAATGGCAAATGAGTCCAATATGTCCATATACAGAGAGCTAGCTACATGGCAGATGAGTCCAACATGTCCATGAGTCCAATATGTCCTTATACAGAATTCTAGCTACATGGCAGATGAGTACATATGTCCATATGCATAGAGCTAGCTACAGGGCTGATGAATCCAACATATCCATATACAGAGAGATTGTTACATGGCACATAAGTCCAACATGTGCATATACAGAGAGCTAGGTATATGGCACATACATCCAACTTGTCCATGTTCAGAAAGCTACATTGCAGATAAGTCCAACATGTCTATATACAGAGAGCTAGCTTCGTAGCAGATAAAACCAAGATGTCCATATACAGAGAGCTAGCTACATGGCAGATGAGTCCAACATGTCCACGAATCCAATATGTCCTTATACAGAGTTCTAGCTACATGGCAGAGTATACATGTCCATATGCATAGAGCTAGCTACAGGGCAGATGAATCCAACATATCCATATACAGAGAGATTGCTACATGGCACATAAGTCCAACATGTCCATATACAGAGAGCTAGGTATATAGCACATAAGTCCAACTTGTCCATGTATAGAAAGCTACATTGCCGATAAGTCCAACATGTCTATATACAGAGAGCTAGCTACATAGCAGATACGACCAAGATGTCCATATACAGAGAGCTATGTACATGGCAAATGAGTCAACCAAGTCCACATACAGAGAGCTAGCTACATGGCATATGAATCCAACATGATCCCATAGAGAGCTAGCCACATGGCAGAGGAATTCAACATGTCCCTATACAGAGAGCTAGCTACATGGCAAATGAGTCCAACATGTCCATATTCAGGGAGCTAGCTACATGACAGATGAGTCCCCCATATCCATATATAGAGAGCTAGGTACATGGCAGATGAGTCAAATGTGTCCATGTACAGAGAGCTAGCTATATGTCAGATGAATCCAACATGTCCATATACTGAGAGTAAGCTACATGGCAGATTAGTTAGTCCAACATGTCTGTATAGAAAGCTAGCTACATGGCATATAAATCCAACATGTCCACACACAAAGAGCTGGCTACAAGGCTGGTATGTCCAACATATCCATATATACAGAGCTAGCTACATGACAGATGAGTCTCTCATAGCCATATACAGAGAGCTAGGTACATAGCAGATGAGTCAAATATGTCCATGTACAGAGAGCTAGCTACATGGCAGATGTGTCCAACATTTCAATATACAGAGAGCCAGCTCCATGGCAGATTAGTCCTATATCTCCATATAGAGAGAGCTAGCTACATGGGAGATTAGACAGCCATGTCCATATGCAGAGAGCTAGCTACATGGCATATAAGTCTAAAATGTCCATGTAGAGAGAGCTAGTTATATGGAAGATAAGTCCAACATGTCCATATACAGAAGAGCTAGCTACATGTCAGATAAGTCCAAAATGTCCATATACTACCTAATGGGAGTAAGTCCTAATGGAGTAAGTCCAACATGTCCATAAACTGAGAGCTAGCTACATGACACATAAGTCCAACATGTCCATATACGGAGAGCTACCTAGATGTCAGACGAGTCCAATATGTCCTTATACAGAGAGCTAGGTACATGTTAGATGAGTACACATGTCCATATACATAGAGGTAGCTACATGACAGATGAATCCAACATGTCCATATACAGAGAGTTAGCTACATGGCAGATTAATCCAACATGTTCCCATAGAGAGGTAGCTACATGGCAGAGGAATCCAACATGTCCACATACAGATATCAAGCTTCATGGCAAGTGAGTCCAACATGTCCATATAGAGAGATCTAGCTTCATGGCAGATGAGTCCAACATGTCCATATATAGAGACCCAGCTGCATGGCACATGATTCCTACATGTCCATATACAGAGAGCTAGCTATATGGCAGATGAGACAAACGTATCTATATACAGGGAACTAACTACATGGCAGATTAGTCCATCATGTCCACATACAGAGAGTGAGCTACATGTTAGATAAGTCCAAAATGTCCATATACAGAGATCTAGGAAATGGCAAATTAGTCCAATATGTCCATATACAGAGAGCTAGCTACATGGCAGATGAGTCCAACATGTCCACGAGTCCAATATGTCCTTATACAGAGTTCCAGCTACATGGTAGATGAGTACACATGCCCATATGCTTAGAGCTAGCTACCGGGCAGATGAATCCAACATGTCCATATACAGAGAGATTGTTACATGGTGCATAAGTCCAACATGTCCATATACAGAGAGCTAGGTATATGGCACATAAGTCCAACTTGTCCATATACAGAGAGATACATTGCAGATAAGTCCAACATGTCCATATACAGAGAGATTGCTACATGGCGCATAAGTCCAACATGACCGTATACAGAGAGCTAGGTGCATGGCACATAAGTCCAACTTGTTCATACAGAGAGAGCTACATTGCAGATATGTCCAACATGTCCATATACAGAGAGCTAGCTACATAGCAGGTAAGACCAAGATGTCCATATACAGAGAGCTATGTACATGGAAAATGAGTCAACCATGTCCATATACAGAGAGCTAGCTACATGACATATGGATCCAACATGTTCCCATAGAGAGCTAGCTACATGGCAAAGGAATCCAACATGTCCATATACAGAGAGTTAGCTACATGACAGATGAGTCCAACATGTCCACATACAGAGAGCTAGGAAATGGCAAATGAGTCTAATATGTCCATATACAGAGAGCTAGCTACATGGCAGGTATATCCAACATGTCCATATACAGAGCGCTAGCTACATGGCAGATAAGTCGAACAAGTTCATATACAGAGAACTAGCTACATGGCAGATGAGACCAGAATGTCCACATACAGAGAGCTACCTACATGGCAAATAAGTCAAACACGTCCATATACAGAGACATAGTTACATGGCAAATGAGTCCAACATGTCCATATACAGAGAGCTATTTACATACCAAAAAATCCAAGATATCCTTATATAGAGATCTAGTTACATGGCAGAGTAATCCAATATGTCCATATAGATTACTAGCTAAATGGCAGATGAGTCCAACCTGTCCATATACATGAAGCTAGCTACATTGCACATGAGTGCAATAAGTCCTTTTACAGAGAGCTAGCCACATGGCAAATGAGTCCAACATGTTGATATACAAAGAACTAGCTACATGGCAGATGAGTCCAGCATGTCCATATATAGAGATTTAGTAACATGTCAGATGAGTCCAACATGTCCATATACAGAAAGTTAGCTACATTGCAGATAAGTCCAAAATGTCCATGTACGGAGAACTAGCTACATGGCAATAAGTGCAACGAGTCCATATACTGAGAGCTAGCTACATGGCATATAAGTCAGATATATCCATATATGGAGAGCTAGTTACATGGCAGATATGTCCAACATATCCTTATAAAGAGAGCTACATACATGGCAGAAAAGTCCATCCTGTCCATATATAGAGAGCTAGCTACATGACAGATGAGACCAGAATGTCCATATACAGAGAGCTAGCTACATGGCAGTTAAATGTAACATGTCCATATAAAGAGAAGTAGCTACATGGCAGATAAGTCCAACATGTCCATATACAGAGAGCTAGCTTCATGGCAGATAAGTCCACAATGTCCATATACAGAGAGCTAGCTACATCGCAGATGAGTCCAACATGTCCACATACAGAGCTAGCTACATGGCAGAGGAGTCCAACATGTCCATATACATAGAGCTACATGGCATATAAATCCAACATGTCCATATGCAGATAGCTGGCTACATGGCATATAATTCTAACATATCCATATACAGAGAGCTAGCTACATGGCAGATAAGTCCAAGATGTCCATATACAGAGAGCTAGCTACATGGCATTTCAGTAGTGTAATACAAGGTTTGGTGCCAGGGTCTGGCCTCGGCAAGGGGGTGAGGACCCGAATATGGGGTGTCCAATGACGATGGCGAGACAGAGAGAAAACAGACACAAAGAAAACAGAGAAAACAAATACAAAGAAGACAGACACCCGGGCTTGATGCAAGCTGCCAGACAGACTGCTCAGTGGCTGACATTTTCCCTTCTTGGACTAACTCTAGGTGGGATGTCTGGAGAGGTGAGAGAGAAAAGAAACACTCGGAGACCAGAGTAGATGCAAAACCGGCAGACAGCCTCTTCATACCCTGCAAGCAATAATGCCCCACAGACTTAAGTCTGTGTCCGTCTTTTATTTCCTCTCTTTCAGGGAGGGATCTTTACAGAAGAAGAATGGTATTATTCAGACAAGACAATCTTTAAGATAAATTAAGCCAGTAAACCTTACTTAAACCAATATTCCTTTCTTCCTTACTGGGTTTAACCTTCACTTGGATCAAACTGATTGAACCCAGGGTGGTCCGAGGGAGTTGCCCCCATTGTCCTGAATCCCATATTCCCAGAATTTACCACTCCACCCCAAGTGTATATACCCTGGGCAGTTCCTCTCCAGAGCTTCCCTGTTTAATCCCAGTAAACCTGTCCTTGTTCATCCTCTGAGGAAGTTTACTGCCTTGGTTCTAGGGGGGAAATCTTGACCTTAGAAACTTAGGGGAATATTGCATTTCTCTGTGGACATCCAGGGCTCATGTTTGGAATTAAATAAATATAACTGAACACTAAGATGAAAAACAATTTGCTATTAACTGCCAAGTGGCTATATCTGTTACACTCGGGCCTACAGGGTCTCAAACCTCTACACGGTCTGCAACAGTTTGGTTTCTTCTCTATACATGAAATAGCTTTCCCTGTTAACTCGCTTTTCTTATTGACAGTATTTAATAGTCATTATTTAGAAAACAATTTCTAGGAGACAGTAGTTTTTAAACTGTCTGGATTCCTATAAGTCAAACCAAAGACATTGTTTACAGTTTCCTGATGTGCACCACATTCAGGATTCTTCTATTTCTTTATAAGAAGGCTACTGATTTCAATTTATGATTGAATTACTTTTTGTGAAGCTGAAATCTCGCATGGTACAAAAAGCTTAAGAAGGGATTTTTTGAAAGAGATACGAATATTGTAGCTGATTGCATCCTGATTGCATCAATAAATGGGACGATGCAAGCTTTCAAAGTTTCCTTAAAGGTCCTTTGGAAACAAAAACAATCTAACAGGTTGGTATTTCCTATTTTGCAAGGACAGCATCAAAATACAGTTTCCTATATCATGACATCCTTAAGGAAACGTTCTTCTTACTGTAATATAAGGTTTGGTTGCTTCTCTATGCCTGAAATAATTTTCCCTGCTGACTCGTTTGTCTTGTTCACAGCCCTTAGTAGTCTTTACTTAGAATCCAAATTCCTGGAGACTGTCGTTTTAATACTGACATGATCCCTATCAGTCAAACCAAAGACATTGTTAACAGTTCCTTGATGTACACTAAACTGAGGATTCTTCGGCTTCTTTATAACAAGCCTACTGATTTCAATTTAGGATTGAATTCCTTTTTGTGAAACTGAAATCCCACATGGTACGAAAAGCGCAAGAAGGGGCTTTTTGAAAGAGATAGGAAGATTGTAACTGATTAATCATGATTTTTGCAAGAAATGTGAGAATGCAATGTTCCAAAGACTTCTAAAAGGTCCTTTGGAAAGAAAAACAATCTAACAGGTTGTTATTTTCTGTTTTGCCAAGACAGCCTCAAAATACAGTTTCCTAGATCATGACATCCTTAACGAAAAGTTCTCATTAGTGTAATACAAGGTTTAGTTTCTTCTCTATACCTGAATTAGCTTTCCCTGTTGACTTGTTTGTCTCATGCACAGTTCTTAGTAGTCATTACTTAGAAACCATATTCTAGAAGACAGTACTTTTATAACTGAAAGGATTCCTATAAGTCAATCCAAAGACATTGTTCACAGTTTCATGACACATACCCCATACAGGATTCATCGACTTCTTTATAAGAAGCTACTGATTTCAATTTAGGATTGAATTCCTTTTGTGAAACTGAAATCCTGCATGGTACGAAAAGCATATGAAGGGACTTTTTAAAAGAGATACGAAGATTGTTACTGATTGAATCTTGATTGATTCAAGAAATAGGAGAATGCCGGAAAGCCACCACATAACATGGATGAACCATGAGGACATTATGTTGAGTGAAATTACTCAGTCACAAAAAGAGAAATACTGCATAGGACCACTACTGTAAAAGACTAAGAAAAAGAAACCCATACTAAAGGGGGGTGAGGGGAATTCTTTGTTGATTGATGGGATGTTGTGGGTGGGTGAGGGGAGGGAGGGGAAGGTAGAGCACAGGGCAGGGATTAGACACAGGAAAGTTTGAGTGCTTGGTAGGGGGGCAATATACAAGAAGGGAGAGGGGAATGGAAGAACAAAGCAGATGGGAGAAAAATTAGGTAGGTTTGAATGGGCTAAGTGGGACAGAGATAAAGAATGATGTATGCACAACCTTGGAACTACAGGGCTCTGGGATACAGAGATTGAGACATGGTTGGAATGGAGAAAAGGGGGGAATAATGTTAAGATGCTTGGCTATCTTTTGAATCTTGGTTTCCCTTGCATTATAATATAAAGTAGATACTGGAGGTGGAAGAAAGAAATAGTCAGAAACATCACCATAGAAAGCTTGTAAGTCCGTCTTCTGCCTATAACTGATTGGAATACCTAAAATGGGGCTACAACATGCCCAGTGAAGGAGGTTTCCTGTGGAGCCTCTGTAATACATAAGACTATAGGTAGAAGCCTGAACTACATCCAGATCTCCAGAAATGGGAAATGTCCACTTGAAATGATGAGCCTGGAGTGGCTAGAAGAACAGAAGATACTTCTTGAAAGAAAGACCTACAGGAAAAATACAAAACAATAGAGGCAGACGGACTGTTACTACAAATACAAACAAGTTGCTTACTCAGGAAACATCAAGGCAAGTGGCCAGGTCCCCTCAGTGCAAATCCCCTTCCAAGAATAAGACTCAATGGGAATACATGCTCTGATTGGTGACCATGCTCGTCACCAATAAGGGGAAGTGAGGAAAAAACAGCAATGAAATGGTGAGCTAAGCCCTACAATGTGGACAGTGAAGCATGCAGCTGATAAAAAGAGAGGGCATATGCACAAGAACACCCACACTTGCAGATAATACCCACTTGACCTGACTTCAATGACTGGATGATCAGAGCTCAACCAGAAGAAGAAAGAAGAGTAATCTGATACAATTTGATGAACTTGACCTACACTTATGGATGCAGTAACTCAAAAGAGGAAACAAATCCTTACAGCAAGAATCATTCCCACCCCCTCCATACATCCAGAGTAGATAGGGATGGGCAACTTGGACATTGGCTACCCAAAATAGTGGGGGGTGGGGAGCTACAAAGGCAAGAAGTGACTGGCTTACAAGCTTTCAAGAAGGAACCTAGCGCCAAGGGGGCATGGAGGAAGGCAGAATCTCCAGTCAGTGCTATCCAATCTGTCTAGGTAGAGCTGATGAAATGAAATGCAGATGGGTCTCTTGTGATACAATAGTGAATAATTGTTATCAGGACTGATT
>NW_006408791.1:1999065-2004599 GCF_000296735.1 Chrysochloris asiatica | reverse complement strand
AAAAAAAAAAAAAAAGGAGGAGAACGCACGCTTTCAAAGACATCTAAAAGGTCCTTTAGAAACAAAACAATCTAAAACGTTGGTCTTTCTTATTTTGACAGGACAGCATCAAAATACAGTTTCCTAGATCATGATATACCTAAGGAAATATTCTCATTAGTACAATACAGTTTTGGTTTCTTCTCTATACCTGAAATAGCTTTCCCTGTTGACTCTTTTGTCTCACTCACAGTACTTAGTAGTCATTACTTAGAAACCAAATTCTAGGAGACTGTTGTTTTAACATTGACAGGATTGACAAACCAAAGACATTGTTTACAGTTTCCTGATGTACACCACATTCAGGATACTTCGACATCTTTATAACAAGGCTACTGATTTCAATTTAGGATTAAATTCCTTTTTGTGAAACTGAAATCCCACATGGTACGAAAAGCGTATGAAGAGTTACGAAGATTGTTACTGATTGAATCATGATTGCCTCAAGAAATAGGAGAATGCAAACTTTCAAAGACTTCTAAAAGGTCCTTTGGAAACAAAAATAATCTAAAATGTTGGTATTTCCCATACTGACAGGACAGCATCAAAATACAGTTTCCTAGATCATGATATCCATAAGGAAACATTCTCATTAGTGTAATAAAAGGTTTGGTTTCTTCTCTATACGTGAAATAGATTTCCCTGTTGACTCATTTGTCTCATTCATAGTCCTTAGTAGTCATGACTTACAAACCAAATTCTAGGAGACAGTACTTTTAAAACTGACAGGATTCTGATAAGTCAAACCTAAGACATTATTTACCATTTCCTGATGTACACCACATTCAGTATTCCTTGACTTCTTTATAAGAAGGCTACTGATTTCAATACAGGATTGAATTCCTTTTTATGAAACTGAAATCCCTCATGGTACAAAAAGCGTATGAAGGGGCTTTTTGAAAGATATACAAAAATTGTAACTAATTGAATCATGATTGCATCAAGAAATGGGAGAACACAAACTTTCAAAGACTTCTAAAAGGTGCTTTTGGGGAAAAAGACTATCAGGTTGGTATTTCCTATTTTGCCAAGACAGCATCAAAATACAGTTTCCTAGATCATGACATCCTTAACTAAAATTTCTCATTAGTATAACACAAGGCTTGGTTGCTTCCCTATATGTGAAATAGATTTCCCTGTTGACTCATTTGTCTCATTCACAGTCCTAAGTTGTCATGACTTAGAAACCAAATTCTTGGAAACTGTCATTTTAATACTGACAGGATTCCTAAAGGTCAACCCTAAGACTTTGTTTACAATTTCCTGACATACACCATATTCAGGATTCTTCTACTTCTTTCTAACAAGATATTGATTTCAGTTTAGGTTTGAATTCCTTTTTGTGAAACAGAAATCCCGCATGGAACGAAAAGCATACGAATGGGGCTTTTTGAAAGAGATAGGAAGATTGCAAATGATTGAATCATGACTGCCAAAAGAAATGCAAGAATGCAAACTTTCAAAGGCTTCTAAAATGTCCTTTGGAAACAAAAACAATCTAACAGCTTGGCATTTCCTATTTTGCCAGGACAGCATAAAAAATACAGTTTCCTAGATCATGACATCCTTAACTAAAAGTACTCATTAGTGTAATACAAGGCTTGGTTGCTTCTCTATATGTGAAATAGCTTTCCCTGTTGACTCATTTGTCTCATTCACAGTCCTCAGTAGTCATGACTTACAAAACAAATTCTAGGAGACAGTACTTTTAGAACTGACAGGATTCCTATAAGTCAAACCAAAGACATAGTTTACAGTTTCCTGAAGTACACCACATTCTGGATTCTTCGACATCTTTATAAGAAGCCTACTGATTTCAATTTAGGATTTAATTCCTTTTTGAGAAATTGAAATCTCGCATGGTATGAAAAGCATATTAAGGGGCTTTTTGAAATAAGTATGAAGATTGTAACTGATTGAATCATGATCGCATCAAGAAATGCAAGAATGTAAGCTTTTGAAGACTTCTAAAATGTTCTTTGGAAACCAAAACAATCCAACACATTGGTATTTCCTAGCTTGCCAGGACAGCAACAAAACACAGTTTCCTAGATCATGACACCATTAAGGAAAAGTTCTCATTAGTGTAATACAAGGTTTGGTTTCTTCTCTATAAGTGAAATAGCTTTCCCTGTTGCCTGGTTTGTCTCCTTCACAGTCCTTAGTAGTCATTATTTAGAAACCAAATTCTAGGAGACAATACTTTAAAAACTGACAAGATTCCTATAAGTCAAACCAGACATTGTTTACAGTTTCCTGACGTACACCACATTCAGGATTCTTCGACTTCTTTATAAGAAGGCTACTGATTGCAATTTAGGATTGAATTCCTTTTTGTGAAGCTGAACTCTCACATGGTACAAAAAGCTTACAAAGGGGTTTTTTGAAACAGATACGAATATTGTAGCTGATTTAATCCTGATTGCATCAATAAATGGGACAATGCAAGATTTCAAAGTTTCCTAAAAGGTCCTTTGGAAACAAAAACAATCTAACAGGTTGATATTTCCTATTTTGCCAGGACAGCATCAAAATACAGTTTCCTAGATCATGACATCCTTAAGGAAATGTTCTCATTAGTGTAATATAAGGTTTGGTTTCTTCTCTATACACGCAATAGCTTTCCCTGTTGACTTATTTGCCTAGTTCACTGTCCTTAGTAGTCATTACTTACAAACCAAATTCTAGGAGACAGTAGTTTTAAAACTGACAGGATTCCGATAAGTCAAACCTAAGACCTTGTTTAGAGTTTCCTGATGTACATCACATTCAGGATTCTCCGACTTTTTTATAAGAACGCTACTGAATTTAATTTAGGATAGAATTCCTTTTTGTGAAACTGAAATCCAGCATGGTATGCAAAGTGTATCAAGGGGCTTTTTGAAAGAGATATGAAGATTGTAACTGATTGAATCATGTTTGCCTCAAGAAATGTGAGAACACAAGCTTTCAAAGACTTCCAAAACGTCCTTTGGGACCAAAAACAATCTAAAAGGTTGGTATTTCCTATATTGCCAGGACAGCATCGAAATACAGTCTCCTAGATCATGACATCCTTAACAAAAAGCCCTCATTAGTGTAATACAAGGTTTGGTTGCTTCATTATACATGAAATAGTTTACAGTTCTTAGTAGTCATTACTTAGAAACCAAATTCTAGGAGACTATGGTTTAAAAACTGACAGGATTCCTGTAAGTCAAACCAAAATCATTGTTTACACTTTCCGGAGGTACACCACCTTTAGGATTCTTCAACTCCTTTATAGAAGCCTACTGATTTCAATTTAGAATTGAATTCCTTTTTGTGAAACTGAATTCCCAAATGGTATCAAAAGCGTATGAAGCGACTTTTTGAAAGAGATACGAAGATTGCAACTGATTGGATCATGATTGCATCAAAAAATGGGCAAACGCAAGCTTTCACACACTTCTAAAACGTTCTTTGGAAACAAAAACAATGTAACATGTTGTTATTTGCTATTTGCCAGGACATCATTAAAATACACTTTCCTAGATCATGACATCCTTAAGAAAACACTCTCATTAGTGTAATACAAGGTTTGGTTTCTTCTCTATGTGTGAAACAGCTTTCCCTGTTGATTCGTTTGTCGCATTCACAGTCCTTACTAGTCATTACTTAGAAACCAAATTCTAGGAGACGCTAGTTTTAAATCTGACAGGATTCCTATAAGTGAAACCAAAGACGTTGTTTACAATTTCCTGATGTTCACCACATTCAGGATTCCTCAACTTCTTTATTAGAAGGCTACTGATTTCAATTTAGGATTGAATTCCTTGTTGTGGAACTGAAATCCCGCATGGTACGAAAAGGGTATGAAGGGGCTTTTTGAAAGTGATACAAAGATTGTAACTGATTGAATCATAATTGCATCAAGAAATGGGCAAACGCAAGCTTTCAAAGACTTCTAAAAGGTCCTTTGAAAACAAAAATAATCTAACAGTTTGGTATTTCCTATTTTGTGAGGATAGCATCAAAATACATTTTCCTAGATTATGACATCCTTAAGGAAATGTTCTCATTAGTGTAATATAAGGTTTGGTTTCTTCTCTATATATGAAATAGCTTTCCCTGTTGACTCGTTTGCCTAATTCACCGTCCTTAGTAGTCATTACTTACAAACCAAATTCTAGGAGACAGTGGTTTTAAAACTGACAGGATTCTGATAACACAACCTTAAGACATTGTTTAGAGTTTCCTGACATACACCACAGTCAGGATTCTTCGACTTCTTTATAAGAAAGCTACTGAATTCAATTTAGGATAGAATTCCTTTTTGTGAAACTGAAATCCAACTTGGTATGAAAAGCGTATCAAGGGGCTTTTTGAAAGAGATACGAAGATTATAACTGATTGAATCATGATTACATCAAGAAATGTGAGAACAAAAGCTTTCAAAGACTTCTAATAGGTCCTTTGGAAACAAAAACAATCTAAAAAGTTGGTATTCCCTATTTTTCCAAGAGAGCATCAAACTACAGTTTCCTACATCATGACATCCTTAACAAAAAGTTATCATTAGTGTAATACAAGGTTTGGTTGCTTCACTATACATGAAATAGCTCTCCTTGTTCACTCATTTGTCTCGATCACAGTCCTTAGTAGTCATTACTTAGCAAAAAATTCCCGGAGACTGTGGTTTAAAAACTGACAGGATTCCTATAAGTCAAACCAAAGACATTGTTTACAGTGTCTTGATGAACACCACATTCAGGATTCTTTGACTTCTTTATAAGAAGGCTACTGATTTCAATTTTGGATTGAATTCCTTTTTGTGAAGCTGAAATCCCACATGGTAGGAAACGCGTATGAAGGGGCTTTTTGAAAGACTTGAAGATTGTAACTGATTGAATCATGATTGCATAAAAAAATGGGTGAACACAAGTTTTAAAAGACTTCTAAAAGGTACTTTTGAAGATTAATAAAATGAAAACAAGTCCACGAGAGCCAAAATATAACCTTGAATTTATCCCACCTGAATTTAGAGATCATCTGAAGAACAGATTTGATGCATTAAACACTAAACACCGAAGACCAGAAGAGTTGTGGGATGGTGATATCAAGAATATCACACATGAAGAGAGCAAAAAGTCATTAAGAAGACAAGAAAGAAGGAAAAGGTCAAAATGGATGTCAGAGGAGACTCTGAAATTTGCTTTCCAGTGTAGAGAAGCTAAAGCAAATGGAACAATTGAAGAGGTCCAAGAGCTGAACAGAAAATTTCAAAGATCAACTCGAGAAGATAAAACCAAATACTATAATAAAATATGCAAAGATTTGAAATTAGAAAACCAAAAGGGAAGAACACAGTTAGGATTTCTCAACCTGGGGGAACTGAAAAAAAAATTCAAGCCTTGACTTTTGTTACTGAAAGATTCTCTGGGCAAATTGTTGAATGATGCAGAATGCATCAAGAGAAGATGGAAGGAATACACAGAGTCATTGTACCAAAAGGAAATGGTTGATGTTCAACCATT
>NW_006408791.1:1988826-1998015 GCF_000296735.1 Chrysochloris asiatica | reverse complement strand
TAGAAGAATTGATGTCTTTGAGTTGTGGTGTTGGAGGAGAATACTGAAAGTGACATGGACTGTCAAAAGAACCAATAGATCTGTTTTGGAAGAGGTGCAGCCAGAGTGCTCCTTGGAGGCCAGGATGGCTAAGCTTCATCTCTCATACATTGGACATATTGTCCGGAGGGAACAGTCGCTGAAGAAGTATATCATGCTGGGTAAGGTGGAGGGTCATAGAAAAAGAGGAAGACCCCCAGTGAGATGGATCGGCCAGGTGGCATCATTGATGGACTCAAGTGTGGCAATGGTAGTGAGGTTGGCCCAGTATTGGACATTGTTTCATTCTGCTGTGCATGGGGTCGCTATGAGTCGGTTCCACTCGATGGCACCTGACAACAACAATAACAACAAAAGGTACTTTGGAAACAAAAACAATCTAACATGTTGGCATTTCCTATCTTGCCAGGATAACAACTAAATACAGTTTCCTAGATCATGACATCCTTAAGGAAGCGTTCTCATTAGTATAATACAAAGTTTGGTTTCTTCTCTGTAAGTGAAATAGCTTCCCCTGTTGCCTGGTTTGACTCGTTCACAGTCCTTAGTAGTTATTACTTAGAAACCAAATTCTAGGAGATTGTAGTTTTAACACTGACAGGATTCCTATAAGTCAAACCAAAATCATTGTTTACACTTTCCGTAGGTAGGTACACCACCTTCAGGATTCTTCAACTTCTTTATTGAAGGCTACTGATTTCAATTTAGGATTGAATTCCTTTTTGTGAAACTGAATTCCCGCATGGTATCAAAAGTGTATGAAATGACTTTTTGAAAGAGATACGAAGATTGTAACTGATTGAATCATGATTGCATTAAAAAAATGGGCAAACGCAAGGTTTCAAACACTTCTAAAAGGATTTTGGGAAACAAAGTCAATATAACACGTTGTTATTTACTATTTGCCAGGACAGCATTAAAATACACTTTCCTAGATCATGACATCCTTAAGGAAACGTTCTCATTGGTGTAATACAACGTTTGGTTTCTTCTCTATATGTGAAATAGCTTTCCCTGTAGACTCATTTGTCTCATTCACAGTCCTTAGTAGTCGTTACTTAGAAACCAAATTCTAGGAGACTGTAGTTTTAACACTGACAGGATTCCTATAAGTCAAACAAAATTCATTGTTTACACTTTCCGGAAGTACACCACCTTCAGGATTCTTCAACTTCTTTATAGAAGGCTACTGATTTCAATTTAGGATTGAATTCCTTTTTGTGAAACTGAATTCCCAAATGGTATCAAAAGCGTATGAAGCGACTTTTTGAAAGAGATATGAAGATTGTAACTGTTTGAATCATGATTGCATCAAAAATGGGCAAACACAAGCTTTCAAACACTTCTAAAAGGTTCTTAGGAAACAAAAACAATGTAACACGTTGTTATTTGTTATTAGCCAGGACATCATTAAAATACACTTTCCTAGATCATGACATCCTTAAGGAAACGTTCTCATTGGTGTAATACAACGTTTGGTTTCTTCTCTATGTGTGAAATAGCTTTCCCTATAGAATCGTTTGTCTCATTCACAGTCCTTAGTAGTCGTTACTTAGAAACCAAATTCTAGGAGACTGTTGTTTTAAAACTGACAGGATTCCTATAAATCAAACCAAAAACATTGTTTACAGTGTTCTGATGTACACCACCTTCAGGATTCTTCCCCCTTTTTATAAGAAGGTTACTGATTTCAATTTAGGATTGAATTCCTTTTTGTGAAACTGAAATCCAGCATGATACGAACAGGGTTTGAAGGGGCTTTTTGAAAGAAACACAAAGATTGTAACTGATTGAATATTGATTGCATCACGAAATGGGTGAACACAAGTTTTCAAAGACTTCTAAAAAGTCCGTTGGAAACCAAAACAATCTAACAGGTTGGTATTTCCTATTTTGCCAAGATAGCATCAAAATACAGTTTCCTACATCATGACATTCTTAAGGAAACATTCTCATTAGTGTAATACAAGGTTTGGTTTCTTCTCTATCTGTGAAATAGCTTTTTCCCTGTTGACTCGTTTGTCTCATTCACAGTCCTTAGTAGTCATTGCCTGGAAACCAAACTTTAGGAGACTGTCATTTTAATACTGACAGGATTCCTGTAAGTCAAACCAAAAGACATTGTTTACAGTTTCCTGACGTACACCACATTCAGGATTCTTCGACTTCTTTTTTAGAAGGCTACTGATTTCTATTTAGGATTCAATTCCTTTTTCTGAAACTGAAATCCCACATGATACCAAAATTGTATAAAGAGCATTTTGAAATCAATATGAATATTGAATTGATTCAAGCATCATTGCATGAAGAAATGGGCAAGCACAAGCTCTCAAAGACTTCTAGAAGATCCATTGGAAACAAAAACAATCTAACACATTGGTATTTACTGTTTTGCCAAGATTGCAAGAAAAACAGTTTTGTAGATCACGACAACCTTAAGGAAAGTTTCTCATTAGTGTAATACAAGGATTTGTTTCTTCTCTATATGTGAAATAGCTTTTCCTGTTGAGTCGATTGTCTCATTCACAGTTTTTAGTGTTCATTACCTAGAAACCAAATTTTAGGTGATTGTATTTTTAAAACTGAAATGATTCCTATGAGTCTAACCAAAGACATTGTTTACAGTTTCCTGACGTACTCAACATTCATGTTTTATCGTCTTCTTAATAAGAAGGCTCCTGATTTCAATTTAGGATTCAATTCCATTTTCTTAATATGAAAACCTGCATGGTCTGAAAAGTGTATGAACGGGCTTTTTGAAAGAGATAGGAAGATTGTGACTGATTGAAGCATGATTGCATCAAGAAATGGGCGAATGCGAGCTTTGAAAAACTTCTAAAAGTTCCTTTGCAAACAAAAACAATCTAACATGCTGGTATTTCGTATTTTGCCAGGACAGCAACAAAATACAGTTTTCTATATCATGACATCCTTAAGGAAACATTCTCTTTAGTGTAATACAAGGTTTAGTTTCTTCTCTATACGTGAAATAGCTTTCCGTGTTGAAGGCCCGCTTTCAAAGAATTCTAAAAGGACCTTTGGACACCAAAACAATCTAACACGTTGCTATTTCCTATTTTGCAAGAGAGCTTTCTGTGTTGACTCGTATGTCTTTTTCACAGTTCTTAGTATTCATTACTTAGAAACCAAATTCTAGGAGATTGAATTTTTAAAACTGACAGGATTCCTATAAGTCCAACCAAAGACTTTGTTTACAGTTTCCTGACTTACACAACATTCAAGTTTCATTTCCTTCTTGATAAGAAGGGCTACTGATTTCAATTTAGGATTCAATTCCTTTTTTTGAAACTGAAATACTGCATGGTACCATAAGCATATGAAGGGGCTTTTTGAAAGAGAGACGAAGATTGTAATTGATTGAAGCATGACTGCATCAATAAATGGGCAAATGCGAGTTTTCAAAGACTTCTAAAAGGTCCTTGGAAACAAAAACAATCTAACACGTTGGTATTTCCTATTTTGCCAGGACAGCAACAAAACACAGTTTCCTAGATCATGACAACCTTAAGGAAACGTTCTCATTAGTGAAAAGCCTAATTATAGGAGATTGTATATATAAAAATGAACAGGATTCCTAAAAGTCAAACCACAGACATTGTTTCTAGTTTCTTGACATACACAATAATCAGAATTCATTGCCTTCTTTCTAAGAAAGCTACTGATTTCAATTTAGTGGTTACATTTCTTTATCTGAAAGTGAAATCCTTCACGATACGAAAAGTCTTTTTGAAAGAGATACGAAGATTGTAATTGATAGAAGCATGATTAAATCAAGAAATCGGTGAAGGGCAGCTTTCCAACAATTTAAAATGTCCTTTGGACACGAAAATGATCTAATATGTTGCTATTTCCTATTTTCAATGATAGCAACAAAATACAGTTTCCTTGATCATGAAAACCTTAAGGAAACACTCGCATCAGAGTGCTACAAAGTTTAGCTTCTTCTCTATACATGTAAAAGCTTTCCCCATTGACTCCTTTGTCCGATTCAAGTCCTTAGTATTCATTAGTTCACAGCCAAATTATAGGATATTGTATATTTTAAACGGACAGGATTCCTAAGTCAAACCACAGACATTGTTTACAGTCTCCTGACCTACACAATATTCAGGATTCATCGCCTTCTTTCTAAGAAGGCTACTGATTTCAATTTAATGGTTAAATTCCTTTATCTGAAAGTGAATCCTGCATGGTACGAAATGCCTATGAAGCAGCTTTTTGAGACACAAAGCTTGTAATTGATAGAATCACGATTAAATCAAGAAATTGGTGAAGGCCAGCTTTCAAAGAATTCTAAAATGTCCTTTGGACACCAAAACAATCTAACACGTTGCTATTTCCTATTTTGGATAGGGGCCGTGTTTGGATTTATTTTGGCTTTGGTTATGCATTTGGGTTCATGGTATGGTTAGGGTTACAGTTTGGGTTACAGTTCTTTTTAGGGTTCTGGATCAATTGGAGTTTGGTTCAGATCAGGTTCAGTTTTGATTTGGATTTGGGTTCTGCTTCAGGCTGGCATTAGGGTTAGGGATAGGTTTAGAGTCAGAACTCAGCTAGGGTTAGGTTTCGGTTTAGAGATTGGGTTAGGGTTAGCGATGGAGATAGGGTCAGTTACAGGGTAAGGGTTATGGTTATGGTTTAGGTTCAAGTTTGGTTTTGACTTCAGGTTAGAGTTCAGGTTAGAGATAGGGTTAGCCTTAGATATAGGGTTAGCATTGTTGTTGTTAAGTGCCATCGAGTCGGTTCCGACCCATAGCCACCCTGCACAGGGTTTTGAGGCTGTAAATCTTTATGGGAGCAGAAAGCCTCATCTTTCTCCCGTGGAGTGGCTGGTAGTTTCGAACTGCTGACCTTAAAGTTCTCAGCCCGATTTGTAACAACTATGCTACCAGAGCTCCTTAGGATTAGCATTAGGGGTAGGTAAGGGTTAGGTATTTGGTTAGGGTTTTGGTTACAGTTAGGATTATGGTTAGAGTAAGGAATAAGATTCAAGTTAGAGTTAGGATTTGGGTTAGGAATAGGGTTTGGGTTAGGGTTATGTAATGGTGAGGGTTAGGGTTCTGGTTAGGATTAGGTTTAGGATCAGTGTTTGAATTAGTGATCGACTTGGGTTCTAGTACAGTTTGGATTCTAGTTCACATTCTGTTTGGTTTCACCTTTGGGTTCTGTTAAGTTTTTTTGGTTTGGGTTTGTGTCAGGTTCAGGTTAGGAATCATTTTGTTTTTGTTTTTGGTTCAGTTTCAAGTTTGGGTTCGGGTTCAGTTTAGAATTAGTATTCAGGGTAGGGGTAGGTTTCAGATTAGGGTTTGAATTAGGATTCAGTTTAGTGTTCATGTTTGGATTTGTTTTAGGTTCGGGTAAGAATACAGGTCCAGGTTATGATTTGTGTTTGGTTCAGGTTTGAGTTAGGGTTAGGGTTCATCTTCAACTTCTGGTTTGGGTTCTGTTAAGTGAACACTTCACTTGAACAAGTTCAGGTTGTGGTTATGGTTACAGTAAGGGATAGGGTTAGAATTATGGTAAGTGTTTAGGTTCAGGTTTGGGTTCAGATTAGGTTTAGGATTTAGTTTTATGGTTAGGGTTCAGGTTTGGGTTTGGGTTAAGGGTTCAGGTTTGATTTTGAGTTCTGGTTCTAGTTCTGGTTCAGTTTGGGTTCTGTTTCAGGATATAGTTAGGGTTAGGATTTGGGTTTGGGCTAGGTTTTGGGTTAGGGATTAAATTAGGATTAGGGATAGTATTAGGGTGAATTACAGGACTGAGGGTAGGGTTAAGTTTAGGGATAGGGTTAGAAGTAGGTTAGGAAAAAGGTTAGGGTTAGTGTTAGGGTTAAGGTTAGGTTGTTTTCAAGTTTGGCTTTTGCTTCTAGTTTGGGTTTGTGTTCTGGTTAGGGCTCAGTCCAGGGATAGTATTAGCGTTAGGGTTAAGGATAGGGTTAGGCTCAGAGTTAGGGTTAGTGTTACTGTTAGGATTAGGGTAAAGGCTAGAGTTAGGGTTAGTGACAGGGTTAGGCTTAAAGTTAGGGTTAGGATTAGTGTTTGGGTTTGGTTTCAAGTTATAGTTAAGGTTCAGGTTCAGTTTCAAAGTTGGGTCCAGTTTTGGGTTTGGTTTGGGTTCAAGTTTGTATTTGGATTCAGGTTAGGGCTAAGGTTTCAGTTAGGATTAAGTTGCAGTTTAGGGTTTGGGTTAGGGTTAGCGTTAGATACAGGGTTTGGGTTGAGTATAGGGATTGGCTGGAAGTAGGGTGAGGAGAAAGGTGAGGGTTAGTGTTAGGGTTAGGATTAAGGTTAGGGTGCAGTTTCAGGTTCAGCTTTGGTTTCAGGTTCAGCTTTGAATTCTAGTTAGGATTTGGATTAGGCATAAGGTTAATGTTAAAGTTAGGGACAGGGTTAGCTTCAGAGTTAGGGTAAGTATTAATTTAGGATTAGGGTTTGTATTAGTGGAAGAGTTAGGGTTAAGGTAAGTGATAGGGTTAGGGATAGGGTTAGGGGTAGATATAGGGTTAGGGTTAGCAATAGAATTGGGGTTAGGGCTAAAGGAAGGATTAGGATTAAGGATAGGTTTAGGGTAGCTTGAGGGTTAGATATAGAGTTGGGGTTAGGATTAGTGTAGACTTAGTGATATTTTTAGGGCTATGGTTAGAATTAGAGTTTGGGTTCCGGTTCTGCTTCTGGTTTGGGTTCAGGTTCAGGTTAGGGTTCATAGATTCTGGTTTGGATTCTGGTGATGGTTTGGGATAGGATTATTGTTTGAGTTAGGGTCAAGGTAGGGTTCGTATTGGAGTTAGGATTCCTTTTGGGTTTGGGTTCCAATTAGAGTTAGTATTAGGGTTGGCGTTAGGGTTAGGTTAGGATTAGGGTTTGGGTAAGAGTTTGAGATAGGGTTTAGTTTAAGGTTCAGGTTCAGATTCAGATTTGGTTTCTGGTGCTGGTTTGGGTTAGAGTTAGGATTATTGCTAGGGTTAGGGATCTAGTTAGGGTTTGGATTCGAGTTAGGATTTATTTGGGGTTTGAGTTTGGTTCAGGTTTGAGTTCTGATTAGTGTTAATATAAATGTTAAGATTAGAAGTAAAGTTAGGTTTAGGGTTTGGGTCATAGTTCAAGTTATGGTTCAGTTTAGGGTTCAGGTTCAGATTTGGATTCTATTTGAGTTCTGGTTGTTTTTAGGGTTACGGGTCAGGTATGGGTTATGTTTAGGCATAGGGTTAGGATTAAGGTCAGTATTAGGGTTCAGGTTCAGTTCAGCTTTGCATTTAGAATTGGGTTCAAGTTTGGGTTCAGTGTCTGGTTAGGGTTAGGGATGGGTTTAGGGCTAAGGTTAAGGTCAAAGTTAGGGTTTGTATCAGTGCTTAGTTTTCGTTTGGATTCAGGTACAGGTTTGGGCTCGAGTTTGGGTTTGAGTTCAGTTTCGGGTTCAGGTAAGGATTAGGGATAGGGTTAGGGTGAGGGCTAGGGTTCAGTTTGCATTTGGTTTTGAGTTCTGTTTCGAGTTTTAGTTAGTGCTAAGGAGCGCAGGTAGCGTAGTGGTTACAAATTGGGCTGCGAGCCACAAGGTCAGCAGTTCGAAACTACCAGCTGTTCCTTGGAAGAAAGATGAGGTTTGGGTTACATTTCAGGTTCAGGTTAGGTTTAGGGTTCAGATTTGGTTTCCATTTGACTTCACATTTGGGTTTGGGTTCAGGTTAGGGTTCTGATTTGGGTTAGTTTTAGGATTAGGGTTGGGGTTACAGTAAGAGATACGATTAGGTTTAGAGTTCAGGTTTATGTTGGGGTTCAGGTGTGGGTTCAGTTCAGTTTTGAGTTTGGGTTCGGGCTAGGTTTAGGGTTGGGATTAGGCATAGTTTTAGGCTTCAATTTTGGGTTAGGGTTCTTGTTCACCTTTGGGTTTGCATTATGGATAAATCTAGGGGTAGGGGTAGGGTTAGTTTTAGAGTTAGGGTTAGCACTAAATTTAGGGTTAGGGTTTGGCTTAGGTTTAGGATTCACATTAGGGTTCAGCTCTTGTTCAGGTTCAGATTCAAGTTAGGGATAGGGTTAGAGTTAGGGATTGCATTAAGGTTAGTGTTAGGGTTAAGGCTTGTGTTAGGGTTCAGGTTCATGCTCAGATTAGGTTGGGTTTAGGGTTTTGTGTGGGGATAGGGTTTGGGTTAAATTTATGGTTAGGTTCAGAGTTAGGTTAAGGTTTAGTGTTAGAGTTAGAATTAGGGTTTAGGATTTTGTTTGGAGCTAGGATTAGGATTAAGGATCTCTGGCAGCGTAGTGGTTACAAACAGGGCTGTGAAACGTAAGGTCAGCAGTTTGAAACTACCAGCTGTTTAGTGGGAGAAAGATGAGGCTTTCTGCTCCCATAAAAATTTACAGCCTCAGAAACCTTGTGCAGGATCGCTATGAGTTGGGACCGACTCCACAGCACATAACAACAATAGGATGAGGATTAGAGTTGGGAATAGGGTTAGGATTAGTATTAGCATTAGGGTTGGGTTTAGAATTGTAGTTGTGGCTGTTAGATTTAGGGTTTGAGTTAGGGTTAGGGTTGTACTTGGAACTAGAGTTAGAGTTAGGGTTAAGTTAGGCTGTGTGAGTGAATTCTTGTTATGGTTGTGGCTGGGGTTAGGGTTAGGATTACTGTTAGGGTAATATTTAGGATTTGGATAAGGTTACAGTTAGGGATATGGTTGTGGTTTGGACTAGGTCTGGTTTTAAGATTAGTTGTTAGGTGCCATTGAGTCAGTTCGGACCCATAGAGACCTTATGCACAGCAGAACGAAACACTGCCTGATCCTGGGCCAATCTCACTACTGTTGCCACACTTGAGTCCATCGATACTGCCACTTGGCCAATCTATCTTGTTGGGGGTCTTCCTATTTTTCTCTCATCCTCCACCTGACCAAAATGATATCTTTCTCAAGTGACTGGTCCCTCCTGACAATATGGACAAAGTATGAGAGATGAAGTTTGGACATCTTGGCCTCCAAGGACCATTCTGGCTGCACTTCTTCCAAAACGGATCTATTGGTTCTTTTGGCAGCCCATGGCACTTTTAATATTCTCCTCCAACACCATAACTCAAAAGCATCAATTCTTCTACAGTCTTCCTTATTCACTGTCCAGCTTTCGCATGTATATGAGGTTA
>NW_006408791.1:1976994-1987303 GCF_000296735.1 Chrysochloris asiatica | reverse complement strand
TGTTCAGATGTTCTCTAAATTCAGGTGGCATATATTTAAGGTCATATTTTGGCTCTCATGGACTTGTTTTCATTTTCTTCAGTTTCAGTTTGAATTTGCATAAGAGTAATTGATGGTCTGTTCCACAGTCTGCCCCTGGCCTTGTTTTCACTGATGATACGGAGCTTTTCCATCGTCTCTTTTTGCAGATGTAGTTAATTTGATTTCTATGTATTTCATCTGGTGACATCCATGAGATTGTTTCTTATGCTGTCTAAAGAAGGTATTTGAAATGAACAAATCATTGGTTTTGCAGAATTCTATCATGCATTCTCCAGCATGATTTCTATCACCAAGGCCATATTTTCCAACTACTGATCCTTCCTCTTTGCTCCTAACCTTTGCATTAGAGTTAGTGTTAAATTTTGGATTGAGGATGGGTTTGGGCATATGAAATTAGAGTTAGGGTCACAGTTAGGCTTAGGTTTGGGTGTAGGTATAGGATTAGGATTAGGGTCATGGTTAAATTTAGGGTTAGATTTGTGGTTGGGGTTAATATTAGGGTTACTGTTAGATTAAGGGATAGAGTTACAATTGAGCTATGGTTAGCCTTAGGGTTATGGTTGTGATTAGGGTGGTGGTTTGAGCTAGGGCTAGGGTTAGGTATGGTTTGGTGTTAGGGTTAGGTTTGTGATTGTGGTTAGTGCTTTGGTTAGTGTTAGGGAGAGGGTTTGGGATAGAATTAGGGTTTGGGTTGTGGTTGGGACTACGATTGGGATTGGAGTTAGGGTTGGGGATAGGGTTAGTTATAGTTAATGTTATTGTGAGTGTTAGGAGTAGGTTTAGGACTAGGGTTGGGATAGGATTAGAGTTATGGCTTGGTTAGGATTGGACCTAAGGTTATATTGTTAGGGTAAGGGTTAGAATTTAGTTTAGGTTTACAGGTTTGTGGTTTGGTCTAGGGCTAGGATTAGTGTTAGGTTTCAGGTTGGTTTGGGATTAGGGTTAGTGTTGTGGATAGAATTAGGATTATGGTTAGGATTGGGTTTAGAGCTAGGATTAGCACTGTGATTGGGGTAGGGTTAGGATAAGGTTAAGGGTTTGGGATAGGTTTACAGTTGGGGTTTAGCTTGTGTTAGGGTGGGGCCTACAGTTAGGGTTAATTTTAGGGCTAGGTTAGTTTGGGGGGATAGGATTAGGTTTGCTGTTAAAATAATAAAGAATAAAGTTAGGTTACAGTTGGTCCTGGTATGGCATTGTAGGAAAGACACTGGACTTTGACCCCCAAAATCAGTAGTTCAAATCCACCAGCCGCTCCTCGGAAACCCTATACAAGGTCGTTATGAATCAGAGCTGACTAAATGGCACTTTACAAAAACAAAATAACAGGGTTATGATTATGGTTACGTTTAGGGTTATGGTTGTGGTTAGGGTGGTTGTTTGGGCTAGGTTTAGGATTATGTTTAGTGTTAGGATTAGGGTTGGGTTGGGGTTAGGGTTGGATTAGGGTTGGCATTAAAGTTAGGATTAGGATTGTGGTTGGGATTATGGTTAGGGGTAGGGAGATGGTTGGCACTAGTATTAGGGTTAGAGTTGGGCATAGGGTTAGGGTTAATGTTAGGGTGTGGGTTAGGTTTAGGTTTAGTGTTAGGGTTGTGGTTGAGGTTAGGGTTAAGATTGGGGCTGGGGTTAGGGTTACTGTTAGGGTAAGGGCTAATTTAGGCTTGAAGTTGTTTTTAGGCCTTAGGTTTGGTCTAGGTCTGGGGTTAGGATTAGTGTCAATGTTAGATTTAGGATTGAGGTTGGGGTTAGGGTTAGTTTGGGGGCTAGATTTGTGTTACAGTTATGTTTGGGTCTAGAGAAAGGGTTGGAATTAGGTTTAGTGAGTCGTATTGAGGTAGTTGGGTTGGGATTGTGTGTGGTTGCATTGGATTGATTTGGGTTACATTTGGTTGGGTTGGAATTAGGTTTAGTGTTTGGGGGTTGGAGTTGGAGCTAGGATTGAGTTTAGTGTTAGGGTTAGTCCTAGAGTTAGGGTTATGGTTAAATTTAGAGTTAGGTTTGTTGTTGGGGATAGGATTAGGATTCTTGTTAGAGTTGGGAATAGGATTAGGGTTATGGTTGGGTCAGGGTAGGGTTGTTGTTGTCGTTGTTAGGTGCCAGCGAGTCGGTGCCGAATCATAGTGACCTTATGCACAGAACTAAACATGCCTGATCCTGGGCCCACCTAACTATTGTTGCCACAGTCATCAAACGACGTATTGCATTAGGCAAATCTGCTGCACAAGACCTTTTAAAGTGTTGAAAAGCTAAGATGTCAGCTTGAGGACTAAGATGCGTCTGATCCAAGCCATGGTATTTTCAATAACCTCATATGCATGCGAAAGTTGGGCAGTAAATAAGGAAGACCATAGAAGAATTGATGCTTTTGAGTTATAGTGTTGGAGAATATTGAAAGTGCCCATAGAACCAACAGAACTGTGTTGGAAGAAGTGCAGCCAGAATGGTTCTTGGAGGCCAAGATGGCCAAATTTCATCTCTCATACTTAGGACATATTGTCAGGAGGGACCAGTCGCTGGAGAAGGGTAGGGTTAGATTTAGGGTTATGGTAAAGGTTTGGACTAGGGATGTTATTGTTGTTGTTGTTAGGTGCCACTGAGTCAGTACCAATTTATAGTAACATTGTGCACAACAGAATCAAACACTGCCCAGTCCTGTAACAAGCTTAAAATTGTTGCTATGCTGGAGCACATTGTTGCTACCACTGTGCTAATCCATCTTTTTGGGGTCTTCCTCTTTCTTGCCGAACTCCACTTTATCAAGCATGATGTCTTTCTCCAGGGACTGGTCCCTCCTGTTATGTCCAAAGTATGAGACAAAGCCTGGCCATCTGGGCTTCTAAGGGACATTCTAGATGAAATTCTTTCAACACAGATTTGGTTGTTCTTTTGGTGGTCCATGGTACTTTTAATATTCCCCACCAATGCCATAATCAAATGCATCAATTCTTTCACAGTCTTCCTTCGTCACTGTCCAATGTTCACATGTATGTGAAGCTTTGAAAATACCATGGCTTGGGTCAGGCCCACTTTAGTCCTCAAACTGACATCTTTTCTCTTGAGCGCTTTAAAGAGGTCTTGTACAGCATATTTGCCTAGCCCTAACTTGACATTTTTCCTAACCCTAGCTTCAACACCAACCCTAACGCTACCCCTACCCTCAATACAACCCTAACCCTAACCCAAACCCAACTCTAAACCCTAACTTAGCTGCAACCACAACCACAGTTAGAACTAAGGTAAGGGTTAATGTTAGGTTTAGGGTTTTGTTTGGGACTGGGGTTAGGGTTAGATTTAGGGCTAGCGTTAGATTAAGTTTAGTGTTAGGGTTGGGATTAAGTTTAGGGATTTTGCTACAATTATGGGTATTGTTGAGTCTGGGGTTAGAGTTTGGTTAGGGCTGTTAAGCCTGGTACTAGAGTTATGGTTAAGTTTAGGGTTAGGTTTGTTGTGGTGGTTATTATTCCGTTTACTGTTAGAGTAAGGGATAGGGTTGGCCTAGAGTCAGGATTAAAGTTTGGGTTATAGTTGTGTTTAGAGTGGTGGTTTGAGCAAGAGCTAGGATTAGGATTAGATTTAGTGTAAGGGTTGGGGTTAGGTTTAGGATTGGTGTTGGAATTGGGGCTAGGGTTAGGTTTAGGATTATGGTTAAGATTAGGGTTAGGGTTAAGGTTGTGGTTGTAGCTAGGTTTACGGGTAGCATTAAGATCAAAGTTAGGGTTAGTGTTATAATTCCTTAAGTTTATGAGGTTAATTGGAGTTTAAAAATTTTTGATTTAGGAGAACCTGACACTTGAAGGAATAATTAGGAAAGCTGTCCAGGGGAGTTTATTAAGGTCCCAGATTATTCTTTTATCAGGCAACCAACGTACTCTTACCCAGGTAGGCTTCCTGATTGGTTGCCGCTCAAAAGTACAATCCTCGGGTGTTGTCAATGTTGTCAGTTAGTGGGACACTATAATTCACTTTTAAGAAGTTCACTTTTTCAGACTCCCCCACCTAGAGTACATCTATAGAAAAGGCTATCTAAGTTCTATTTATTTTAGTTTTGAAGAGTTTCATATAGTAAATTTGTGAATGATTCTAGTTTTTGTATGGTTGATTTCAATTATATGATTGTGATTTGTCCAAAATGTTTTTCAATCCTTTGTAATTCTTCCCAAGTTATTCTTTCAATTTGAGTAAAGTTATAACATCTGTTACTTCACTTTTGCATGTAGGAAATTTAATCTTGTCATTGTTTGTATGTAATAATAAAGTATTCTGAAATCCCCCCTCCAAATAAAACTTAGCTAGTATTTGCAAATAATCAAATCCTAGGGAGTCAGTTTCCATGAGTATTGCAATGACTAAGGGGAGGTGAACCTAAGAAAGTAGAAAAACAGTATTCTCAAGCATTTCCCACTTCACTTCTGACATAAAAAAGGGTGAAAACCTCGTTTACACAAATACTGCCTATGCAAAAGAAAATCTCCCACCAGTCTTATCAAAACTGTCTTCAGAATTGGAGGATAAATTTAAAAAGCAAAAATGAATTAGCCATTCAAGTTTTACATAGAGGCTCATACCAGAGTTTTGAAGATAAATGAAAGCACAATGCCTTTATTTAATTGAAGGTTACGAATAAAAAACTAAATGGTAAGCACTGGGGGCAGATGTGCATAAAAATGCAATTTATAAAAATTCAAGGAAAACAATTGACGTCTTTGAAGAAATTGTGGTTAGCTTTAAAAAGCTTGCAGGTGTGCAAATTTTTTCATAATATTCATAACTGAGGCCCAGTTATAGGGCCTCAGGAACTGTTGCACTCTCATAAATCATTTGTATCAAATTTCTGTTTCTAGTAAATTCCTTGAAGCCTCTGAAGCAATAACTAGACAAGATTGGAAAGCTTTCATGATGACTCAAATCTCCAGCACCTCTCAGGAGTCTGCATTTCTTAATACAGAGGACAATGTTAATCAAAGAGGGAAATAAATTTAAAAGTTATTAAAAACAAACACTGGTTTCATCATAATTTCTACACGTGTTATCAATAAAATATCCCACTAGAAGTATTTGTTTCAATAGTTCTTGACATTTTATATCCCTACCATCTCACTTTTTGCCTTCAATACTAAGTGTTATGATAGAGCATTTTAGTAGTATGAAAAGTGTGAAGAAATGTGTAACCAGTCATGGTTTATATTAATATTACAAGACTTTTGATAAACTTTAAAAAAAAATGAAAACCCATGAAAATATCAAAATATAAACATCAGAAAGGTCTTAAAATTCAGTTTAAGTTTAGGGAAAAAATGATACATTATAATAAACTGCAACTAAGTACAATTAAAATGAAATTATCTTAAAAAATAGCTATCAATTTCTACAATCCGAATTAAAAGGTGAAGCTAAATTTAAACTTGAAGATTGTGGTTGGTAACCAATAATCTCACTCTCTAAAAGTTTGAACTGGCTAGCCCATAAAAAACAAGCACTGAACCAAAGTAGCTTTCAAGACTGCTCCTCCTAGTCTTCTCTCTCTTCTCACGTATCCCATTCACTCCATCATTTAGGTAAATGACCAGCTTGTTTTACTTCCTAATCTTTTGCTTATGTAGTCCTGCTGTGGTGCTATAGAATAAGCACTGGATGGCTAACCACAAGGTCAGTGGTTCAAACCCACCAGTTGCTTTCCTTGGAAACCCTATACAGCGTTGCTGTGAGTCAAAATTGACTTGACAGCACTTAACAACATAACAAGTGAGTAACTAAATAATTCAACTAAGCTGTTGTAGTTGGAGGCCTTCCTGTTATCAGATCACTCAAAGGCTGATGCAATGAAAAGCATGAGAACAAATTCATATGTTAATACATAAAAATAAAGATGATATACAAATACCAACAAAAATTTACATTTAAATATGAAAGGGTCACACTATTTCCATCTCTCTGGTTCATCTCCTTCTAGCTATTCGAACAAAAACTAGGCTTAACTTAATAAGGCACCCACTTATATAGAAAATACAAAAGGCAAATGCTTAAAAAAAAACTGGCATTGGATAAAACAAACATCCATTTGTTAACTAAAAATTTCCTTATTTAATCCTGGATATTACTTTGGTAGTGTAGTGGTTATGATTTGGGCTGCCAGCCTGAAGGTCAGCAAGTCGAAACTACCAGCTGTTCCACGGAAGAAAACTGAGGCTTTCTGCTTCCGTAAAGATTTACAGCCTTGGAAACCCTGTGCAGGGTCACTATGAGTCGGAACTGACTCCATGGTACTTAACAACAACAATTACATAATCAGCAGATTTTATAAACAAGCTTTCTGATAATTTTATCAAGTCAATTTTCACTCATATTTAGTTCGTTCTATTTCATGAAAAAAAGTTGTTGCTTTTGATATGAGGTCAAGAAAGCTTACAAAAAAAGGTGGTCAAGAAAAATACTTGAAAGTTGTGAGCCATGCCAATAATTTCTACAATAACATCTGTCATGTGTCTTTATGATAAATATCAAGTCACATATTAAAATTTGTTTTCTAGCATTTATTTCATCATCCATACCTGTTTTGACAAAATGACAGGCTAGCAAAACAAAGTTAACACCTTCAAAGAATTACTTACACAAATCTTTGTGTCCACTTGAATGCTGTGTCGTTTTTAAAATATTTCGATGACTATTACTATAGAGTGACTATTAGATATAACTTTTTACTCAATTAAATTTAAGTCATTTATAAAATATTTTACTCACAAAATACTTTGAGATGCTGCTTTTCACTAAATTAAAACAATTTAATGTGATAGGAGACCAAGAATTGATAGATAAGAATAAATATTTTGCTCATGAATTTTAACATTTCAATATTTATGGTGGTGGTGGTTATGTGCTGTGGAGTCAGTTCTGACTCATAGCGACCCTGTACAGGGTTTCCGAGGCTGTAAATCTTTACAGGAGCAGAAAGCCTCATCTTTCTCCCGCCGAACAGCTGGTAGTTTCCAACTACTGACCTTGTGATTCGCAGACCAATTTGTAACCACTACGTCATAGCAGCATAAAATTGGGAATATCTTTTCTAGTTATCATAAGCTACTTCAGAAGTAGCCAGTTCTCTATAAGCTATAAGCATTCCGTGTTAGTGTCTGAAGCCCTAAAAAAAATAGTATATCAGCAGTGTGGAGTCCTGATATGGCACTGCATGATCATGTGCTCGACCATAAGGTCAGTTTGAACTACAAGGTCAGTGGTTCAAACCCACCAACTGCTCCTCAGAAACTCTATATAGGGTCACAACCAACTTGAGAGTACTTAACAACATGTTACAATTGAAAGAACTGATCAAACTGTAGATCAATATCAAAATAAAATAGAGATTTATTTATAAATAAAATGATTAGCAAAACATCAATAATGACCTGATAACTGTGAATTCTAAAGAGCAACTCAACAACTACATCTCAACAACTCAACAACACTGGGGAGGTCTTTGCAATGAACACGTTACAGCAACAGGATCTTGCAGTTCACAGCAGGCATACTCTCTCCTGACCCTAACTGCACTTCTGGAAACCCAAACATTAGTCCAGAGGTTAAGGCAAACACAACTCACACTTATGACAAGGTGACTCCACAGGAGAAAACAAATTCTCCCTACTACCAGTGTTTCACTCTGTGTAGACTTAAATCAGAACTATCTGGATCCAAAACAAATAAATTCATGGGAGGCTCAAAATACAAGCAAAAGTAAACCATACTCCAAATAGGATGATAACTGTTGATGAGGGCAACTAACATATAAAATAGTAGATCCCATAGGTTAGAGCTAGATTTGAAAACTGAATGCAACATCTCCAAACAAAGACACTAAAAACCAGGCACCTTTATTGATACCCTAAAACTGAGGGGTTTTTAAAAAAAGCATTTACTTTTAGCTTCAAAATATAACCAGTGAAGTTTTGTGCTGACATCTGTTTGCTCCATCAGCACTTCTAAAAATCAGACTTTTTTTTTTTTAAATTACTTTTTAGTGTTTTGATTCTGAACAAACACACATACATGACTGTCAAAGAAATGTTAACACACTAAGACAAAATTTATAAAATCTTGTTCTATAAGTACTGGCAAAGAATGGTTATGATTCACGGATGTGAGTGAACTCTAATAGATAAATGACACATTCCTGATACAAAAGTTTTATAGAAAGTGTCGCAACGCAAAAAAGAAATAAGGCAGAAGTTAAATACAGAAATGAAATGTACAAAATAAATGAGGAGGCAAACTAACAATTCTTGAAAGTTTTTTACTTCAGATTGAAAAATGAACAGCTTCCACACTGTTTGTAGGAAGATACAGTATTCACTAATACAATGCTGGTCATTTGAGGAAATGTACGCACCTCAATTTCTCCTTCATGCTTTTTCTTTAAAAAGATACTGTTTACCAAAAAGAAACGTCAACAGTACAGGAAAAACTATTTTCCCAATAAATTTATGAAAACCTAAGATTCCGAATGGAATCAAGATTATCTTCCCGATACCACCACCTTAATATCACCTTACTAAATCACATGCTTATTGGGACACAAATATCTGCACCCTAAGAGTACATTTACTTTGAACAATGAGGGTGATTCTTAAAACAACAACAACAACTTCAGTGTGGTCAATGTAATATGGATCTCTGTAAGTATTAAGTGTCTGAAGTAGGCAGCTAATACTGGATTTAATATTTTATAAATAATTGCTCCCTTAGCAGTAAACATAAGTCTATACATTCACAATAGTCCTAGAAAATAAATACTGTGATTATGCACAATATGTTATGACAAACTGGTTTAAAAAAACCAAAGTTCAACATCTTTGATAAAAATTCTGATCAGAGTAAAATGTGACTCTAAAAATTAAGACAATTGACAAAATAAAATCACATTAAAAATCTTCCACAGTTTACATAAGTATATCAGATTCCAGTTTTGGAACACAGTTTTTATGACTTAAAATATGAACACATTGAAAATGTCAATTTCAGTGATGACATCAGTTTTGGCCTTACTTTTTAGCATTATTTTCTTTATAAAAAGTTGCACTAACTGTCCATTAGTGATCAGATTGGTCTTATTATTTCATAAATGTATATAAAAGAAATTTCTAAATCCAATAGTAAAATAAATAAATATATATGTGTGAGCCTCTATATATTAATTCATCTCAGAAATGGCTGCATCTAACAGAGCCACAAATTTTGATGGTAAATGTAAGAGCTTTCACCTTGAAAAGAAAGCATTTAAGAAATGTCACTTACATTCTATTATATCAAATATCCCCAACTGAATTTCAAACTCAATATATGATAAATAACAATTATACATCTCATTTGTACTCAAAGCTGACCACAACCAAAATTTACATTATGATTGAAATAAGCCCATGTTTAAAAAAGTTTTAATTCAAGGTAACAATTCCATGAAAGGAGAGGATAAAGAATGGGATGACAAGAAGTATTTGGTCTTAATAAGGCAATACAAAATAGATCCATTATCAAAGACCATTTAATTTTTAGAGATAAACAATTCCAAAAACATAGAGTGAAGTATAAGAAAATAGTTCTTTATAAGGATGATTTAATTAAAGCTGCTTACAGTTATTCTCTCCCACAGTAGTTAAGCATGTATTTTAAAAAGAATAAAAGATGAGGCAAACAAGCACACGCAGCACATAGGGTCAGAGGAGGCAGCATGCAAAGTTCTGGGGAAGTGGAGGTTTCACTGCAACAGGAATAGGACAAGACTTGGGGAGGTTTTTTGTCTGCTGTTTCCTAATAGGAAGAAGAAAAGAAAAGAAAGAAAGACTGCAAAGGAAACAAACATAAAGTCATGTACCTGTCCATTGCTCAAGACGACAGCACTTTAGAAAACAGTTGCAAGTTAATTCTCAGAGATGACTAGAGGTGTTTCAGTGTTTGAACAAAAGTACATAGTACATTTTTTCTTTTTTTTACTTCCCTTTTTTACAAAATAAAACAAACATCATTTGTCACCATAAGCTTTTTCCTTTAGAGAGGAAAAAATTTTTGCAGCAGTTCACAATGGTTCCATTAAGTCATTCCAATGCTGAGGAAAGCAAATTGAGCCAGAAAGCCAATCATTTCCTTATAAATGGATGTTAAAATGACAATTCATATTATTTTTCAAACTAATCCTGAGAAAAAATCTGTTTACAGTTTAAACAGCAATGTTATGTAAAAAGTATTAACAAATCCACTATTACAAATACCAGTTTCCTAT
>NW_006408791.1:1963419-1976894 GCF_000296735.1 Chrysochloris asiatica | reverse complement strand
AAAAATATTCTTAAAAAAAACAACAAAAACAAAACCATGCACAGATCACTTTCCCCTTTGGACTCTGGAATTCCTATTAGTTATCTTTGCTTTTTCCCCACTTCATCTTCTGAAACTGCCTATTGTTTCTATTACCCTACCTACACTGAATACTACTTCCTATCATTCTGCATATAGCCAATGAGAAATATATTTATTCTACAATCAAGCTGTAAATCTTAAAATGACCCTGTTGTAACATATAACTTATCAAATGAGCAGCTTTCCTTCCCTCCTCCCCTCTTCAATTTTTTGCTTGTTTTTGGCTTTTGCAGTTGTCAGTCTTCATGATCCATTCCGTGGCGAGCTGGGAAAAAACTCAGTTGCTAAATCAATGTCTGAACAGTGTAAGGCTCCTGAGTATCTCCCAGGAGTCCCTATCCAACTGTCCTGAGCATGAGGTCATTGCACACAGAAGACAGTCCATTATACAATGCTGACTATCTACAAAGGTCTGAGAGGGGTGCATCCCGTTTGTGTTTCCTCTTTTTGCCATGGTAATACTGATTATTTGATTTGCCTTGATGCTGTTTGTTTGTCATCAAGGAACCATGGCTTGTTTGAGTTGTACCTTGGAAGCCTTTGCTGGAAGAACGAAAGAGCCTTGCTGATCCATGCTGCAGAAAAGGAAAGTGGTCACAAAGAAAGTGGTCAGTGTGGCACACAAAACAAAGCACTCAAAATAATTTAGGGGAAGTTTTCAAAACTAGGTATATGCTGGCTAGGCAGTTAAAGTGCCAACTACTGATTTACCCACAAGCAGTGAAAGATGTTGCACATAAACACATCTTCTGAGATTAATGAGGAGAGTCCTGGTGTGGTGCTGTGGGTTAATGCGCTGGACTGTAAAAGTGGGTTTGATCCACAAAGTCAGTGGTTTAAGCTCACTTGCCATGCCACGGAAACCCTATACAGGGTGGCTATGGTTCGGAACCAACTCAACAGCACTTAACAACAACAACAAACAACTCTTAAATGCTAACGTTTTTACATTCTTTTATCATGGAAATCTTGATAAACATAGGCCACTTCTTGCCTTTTTAATAGAGTATTCAGTATGTGAATCTTTTTTTCAGGAGCCTGTTGACTGATATACCATATAATAAACAGTTTTCTGGCAGGTGCTGCTGGGGTGTCCAGGTGTGTCATAAGCTTACGGTTGTCACAGTTGGGTACTCCTGGAACTTTCTCTTTATTCTAGTCTCTTCTCTTGCTGGCCCTATCATCTCAATTTCTATTTCTAAGTAAGAATGTCAATGTAAAGTCAAATCAGACATGAGGTGACTGACTTATCTCCACTGGCAAGAAAAGGCCTTTGCCCAGGGTCCCAGGTGTACACAGAGACAGTGAGATGGCCTTGGGCATGAGCCCGGTGTCAAATGGCCTCTTCCTCTAATATCCATTCATTTGTCCTGATTACATAACAATCTTGGACAACTTTTAAGTCAAAGCTAATGCTAATCAACTGACCATGTCTGATAGCTGCCCAATTACTTCAACATAGAAATAAGTAGTGAATATTAAAACAGAAAAAAGAAACTGCCATGAAATCATTAAAAAAAAAAAAAAAAAAAAAACTTCATGTGAATCTATTTCAAGCACAACTGCAGTCTTTCTATAGTTTGCTGAAATTTTTGATGCTGGATCTGTAATAAGGTTGCTTAGCTGGGGCATTTTGTAAGAAGCAGTCCCTAGAAGCCTACTATGGCTCATGTTACAATAGTGTCTCATAAAGATCCCCAGAATCCTGTCATTAGAAAAACTGTCATGCTCTGGAATCTATTAAAGCAAAACAGGTTTATTCTTAAAAAAACAAAAACAGGTTTGCTCTTTAACCTAACACAACATGTATGTTACTCACATATATGAAATTTTAAATACTTGATATTAAATGCTATCAATTAAAAACACAAGTTCTGCATACCTGAGTTTTGTTGGTGTTGTTGGATGTGTTAGTGACTTGGTTGCTCTGCATTCTTCCAACTGCCTGAAAAGACTCCACGGACACATCTTGTAACCCTACTCGGTTCCCAGTGGATGGACGGCAGAGCAACTGTTTTGGGGTTTTGCATGGTGTCGCATCAGAATCCTAACACAAGTTATATGTTATAGAATAGTAAATTAATACTCTAGATATTCAGTATTAAGAAAGGAAAACAATTTCAACTAAGTATTCTCTGGATTACATTTAAACATTAAAGGAAACACAATGAGATATTCATGAAATTAGCTGTTTAAGAAAAATTTTTCTCCAAATATGCCAGAGGGCATAATCCTCTACCCATGTCTGAGCTCATTAATCAGTCTTAAGGATGCTCACAGAGGTTCAAGTTTATTTGCATTTTTACCTCAAAAAAATTAACCATGGTATAATGGAAATGTCCCAGTCCTGGCTAAATGTCTCCAGTCAAACACAAAATAATTAAGAGGCTCAGTATCTGACAGTCTGTAATTATAAATCAGTGGTCCCTCCAAACAAATAGTGTGTGGATATGGGTGTCCCACCTGTTGTAAAACCACCACCACTACTGAATTCCATAACATGTTCCAGACCAGGACTATGCTACTTCTCAGCATCCTACCCTTCGTATTCACACTCTATCTGGCATAGTCCTATGGGCCCTAATCCTCCCTCTCAAGGCCAGCCCTGCTGTGTCTGTGACATCTAGCTTAATGTTCTGTCCTTCACAGCATTACTCTAGAAACCAAAAAAGGCAAGCAAAGAAAACTGTATATGAAATTTTATTATGGAAGACTCCATAATGATACATAGTTAGCGCTGTTGTTGTTGCTAACTGCTTTTGAGTCTGTTCTGACTCACAGTGACCCTGTGCAGGGTCTCTGAGGAGCAGCTGGTTAAGTTTGAACTTGTGGTGCTTATCTTACAGCACCACACCAAGACTCCAGTGTTAACAACATAAAATTATGGCCATTGTACATTTGGATTACTTTTTGTCAAACATTTAATGAAGTCAAAATTCAAATAATGGAAAAGTCCATTTTAGAGCTTAAGTAAGTCAACTCAAAGTTACCCTGATAAAGAAAAGCACTATAGATATAATTGACACTTAAAATTCAATTAGGTGATGAAACCCAATTAAGACATCCCAAAACACTGGGCAGAAAGATTACCTTAGGGGAAGAATCCTGAGTTTATTAAATCTTGTTCTTCATTAGTAAAAAAAAAAAAAATTCAATCAGGATGAGACAGAAAGATTAGTGGTTATGAGGGAATGAGAAGAGGGTGAGTTGGGACTGCCGATTATGGGGTTCTTGAGGGTGATGGAAATGTTCTGGAATTCAATAGTGGTGGTGGTTGTACAGCATTGTGAACATATTAAAAAACCACTAAATTGTACACGTTAGTGAAATTTTACATTAATAGTAAATTTTATATCAATTTAAAAAAATTCAATCAAGAAGTTCATCATGCTGAATATAAGCCTTCCATAAAAGCATGCAAACTATATGATTCTGTTTATATGAAATTTGGGAAAAGGCAAAATTAGTCTGCAGCATTAGAAAATACTAACAGGTGATGTCCCTGAGGGTAAGACTAGGGCTTGCTTAGGTCTCCGGATATCACATAAAAGAACCATATTCCTCCTGGACAGCTAGAAGCTTGGCTGGGAGTTGGAGTAACTGTTCTTGCTCTTTTGTTCCATACACTGTAAACACAAACACTGCCATGTAGAAAGCTCAGGGTCATGTTGCCACTGACAGACCCACTGAGCCTGAAAATGTGAGGAGGCTTCAATTCCATGTTTAATGCAGCAAAGAACCACACTCCAGACTCAGGCACTTCAACCTAACATCAGGGTTAAATTCGTCTAGGAGGCTAGGAACTAGATTTGCAAATTCTCAAGTGTAGCTTTTTTCACCTGCAACATATGGCTTTAAGTTCAAACTCTGAGGAATCATGAGGGAGTTCTCTGGGATGACAGTAATATTCTGTGTCTTGTTAGGGATTTGGATTACATTTGTATATACATTTGATAAAATTCAATGAATATAAAGATTTATCTATTTTCTTATATGCCAATTTTAAATCAAAAGGAAAAAAACTATTATTGAACTGTTATGAATGATATGCAAGCTGCAGTATTTTAAACAGTGTGCAATTTACTTTAAAATGAATCAAAGAATAAAATGGATTAGTGATTAAGAAGAAAGATGGTTAATTAAGCAAGTGAAACATTAATGATGGAATCGAGTAATAGGTATATGGGTGTTCATTAGAAGTCTTTTGCCTTTGCTGTAAGTTTGAAAATTTTCATACTAAGATATTTGGAAAAAGTATAATCATGAGGGTTATTAAAATTGTCCAGTAACAAACAAAAAAATGAGTTTGCCTTGTACCTCTAGACAAACTTAATTAATTGAGCTACAGAACTCTTAACTTATAGGTTTAGAAAAGCTGTGGTCTGAATACTTACCACATCACTAGAGCTGGACTGCGTGGCAGAAGAGGAAGACACGGGACCTGATGAAGAGTTTGAAGAGTGTTTACTAAGAGATTCTGAAGTTTTAGTTGTACATTTTCCAACGGTTTCATTTTCTTCAGATAGATTACTATTACATTTATGCAATTGCTGAGTATCTACTATCAAGGTAACACCATTTCCTGAAAGAGTGGTAAAAGATTGGAAGCTGTTTCTTCCCATTAAACACAAACAACACAGAAAGCCTCTAATATTTAATCAATACTTTTTAAAATCTTACCATTGCAGGAAGGTTCAGGTCTATTCTGCAAGCCCCACTGTTTTGATATCCAATCTCTGTATGTGGCAACTTCATCTGTTACTCTAATTATTCTACCTAATATGCTGCATGTTTAAAAAAAAAGGAGGGGGTTGGTTACATCAATTTGAAAATCAAAAGCTATAACTAATCATGACACAATGGGCTGATTTTAGTGAAAATTTTACCTCTCTGTTTCATTGTTGGGATAGTACTTTGCTATTGGCGATACAGCATGACTCAGAACAACATAGGCATAATCAAAAGCCTGTTTTACTTGCATGGCCCCATATGAACTCCTTCCAACATCATTGCCTTAAAAGAAATGGACATATCAAATAGCTTTCTGAAAATAAAAACTAATAATTAAAAGTTAAGTTTGACCATTGCTTAATTTGAACTAAATATGCATGAAATCTCTTCATTTATAAAGTGAAATTCCAGCTTTCAGCACAGGATGAGAGAGTTGCATCTAGAAGCTGAGCTGTCAACTGTCCCCACAACTCCCTAATCTCTAAACTGTCTATTACACAGTCAATACTTTACTAAGGCATAATGTCACCTAAAATATATTTTGACTCAACAAGGGCTATCCTATACATAAATAGTCATGCAAACAAAAGAAATAACTGCCTGTTCTCTCCTAAGAGTAAAATCAACGTAAATGAGAGGTAACTATTTTTTTGTGTTTCTATTATGAGCTGAGCTGCTAACTGTAAGGCCAGCAATTTGAATCTACCAGCTGCTCTGCAGGAGAAAGATGAGGCTTTCTACTCCCATAAAGATGTACAGCCTTGGAAACCCTATACAGGGTCACTATGAGTCAAAATCAATTCCATGGAACATAACTACCACCACCACCGTTAGCTATATAATATAATATAATATAATATAATATAATATAATATAACATAATATAATATATTACTGAATTATGAGCTTCAAAATAGCAAGTATGTGTGCCATCTAAAAATTCTTTGCACAATGCTTCTGCACAGAGTAGGCTCCCAGTGAATAGTCCCTGGGTGAATAAACACACAGAACTGTTAAAGTGATAAGACAGCTTAATAAGTCAACTCATTCCTCTTAACTCCCTTTCCTTATGCACTTTCAGAGTTTACATATTAAAGGGGATATAAGCATTCCCAATGAAGTTTGATCATGTAGAGTTAAAATATTTTATAATTATATCAGAATAAAAAATGTCCGGAAAAACTAAGACACAAACAAGCAAAAACAACTTCATGAAAAGTATGGAAGGGATTTCTTTTCCTTTTCTGTTCCCTGTTGAAAGGCTCAGGGAAACTGTGCAAAAATAAAAGTACAACAAAGTGTTTCAGAAGAAATATCTATCTCCTTGAACCCTTTTGCTAGAAATATGTTATCAAGTTTACTGTTTCTAAAAGCCCTATGTGACAACTGGTTGAAATCATGGAAATAAGAACACAGAAAGGAGAAAAATCCTCAGACTGGAGATGCATACAAATCCAACCAGGACCTTAATTCTTAAGAGTCAAATGGATTTGACTCCCACCGGGCATGGATTGAGGGGGTTTTCTGGTGTGTTTATTTGGGTAGGGTATTTTGTTTAAGAAATATTTGGGTGGAAAAAGAATGACTACAATTTCAAGTTATTTCTTTATTATTCATCTAAAGAGAGTTCAAAATAAAATTAGATGACTGAACTGCCCTCATTTTGCATGCCAACCCATTTACCTAATTTCAATACCTGGTTGTAAAGGATCTTCAATATAAAGCATTGATGGCCTGTAGCCATCTAGCATATTTTTCTGTACTTCATCTTTGGCTACATATGAACCACCATCCTTTATCCGGATGCCAGTCTTTAAATAATTGAAGTGTCGTCCATATAATTCAAAAAATTCTATTAAGAGAACACCATAGTTTGTGTTGGGAATGCAAGCATCTTCCCTGGGATGTAACTACAAATAGAAAAGGGGGGGGGGGGAAAGAAGAAATCATATTGAATTTTCTCTAAATTATCAAAGTGAAAGAGGACTTAAGTGACATTCTAACTCATAAAATATTATTTCAGCTTAGTATTGCATAACAGTATAATGGGGTTTTGAGCAGCCAATAGGCAATAGAGTAACAGCGGGCTGTGTTGCTGTTATTGAAAGTACTAAAGCCCTATGAGTGTGAAGCTGGTGTGAAGGTTTCTACGGATGAATTTTACAGTTGTTCCAGGATGCTGATATGGCTCGTGGCCCAACATACCAGGGAAGCTACTCATGAGTAGAATCAGGCAGTTGGCAACACCATGCCACATAAATACACTCACTTATGATACTAAAACTTCTAGCTCAGATGGCAAGTATTAAGTACAGTTAAACTTACAGAATTATTTGCTTAGAAGACATTCTTGGTTTTTGACATTTATGCTACTATTTACATTTACAGAAAGTAAGCCATATACCATTGCATGTTAAAATTTGCAAAAGTATTAGGACACATAAGGATTTAAAATAAAAATATTTTTCCTAAGAATTTGAAACCACTTACTTGCTCAATTATTTTTTAATTACTTAGTTTAAAGGGAAAAGCTGTAAGTAATAAGAAAAGCATTCCAATTAAACATGATTTAAAATCTTTCCCAGAATGTTTTCTCAGTTGTTTCTTTTTCTAGTGTACCTAGCATAATATACTAATATGACTTACCTGAAGAAAACTGACTGCCATTAAAAAGAGACTATAAGAACCAATTCCACCTGTAAATACTTCATTAAGGTCCCTCTGTAATAAGAATTGTTTCAATACTAAAACCAGGTATGGTAATACAGGGTATTTCTGTAAAAGAAATAAGATTGTATTTTTGGTGAATTCACATATTAGTAATTGCTATAAGCATTAACAGGGGCATCAATTGGTCTGTGCATTACAAAATAAATTTGGTGGATATATGCAATATACTTCATCATCTATTTGAAGAGTAAGCTGTAACAAAGTAACCTATAAGTAGCTGAAGGTTTTCTCCCTCACATCTAAAATCTAGAGCATATATAAGTAGAAGCACCCAAAGCTCTTATTTTGGGATGGAAACACTGGGTATCTACTTGATGAGACTCATTTATGAACATTACTATGTGACATTATTTGTAAATAGGAAGTAGAAACAGCATAAGAACAAAGTCTCCTAACATCTTGAAGCACTAACTCCATCAGTGGGATTTTTAAAATCACTTTTTTTTTTTTTAAGTGATACAAACCAGGATCCTTTATTCTACATTGCTCCAGACCAGAAGCAATCAATCCTGCCTGTTGTCCTCAGTGTGGACAGACAGCACATAGACACAGACCTTTCACATTTTACAAAGAATGAGGCAGAACTACAAGTACAAGTTCCTCTTTTGCTACAAGTCAAGCTCTAGGCTGGGAACACTGAGGTTTTTAAAACAAGCAGATGTACACATCTAGAAAGATGTCTTATCAGTCATTACCTACAGGGTTGTGAAATTATTAGTGATTTCTAGTTTCTTCTTTATACTTATCTATGTTTTCTACATTTCCAGTGAGGACTAATGTCCTAAAGCTTCCATAAGAAATAAAAAAAAGTTATACTTGTTCATGTCATGTCAAAGTAGGTAAACATGAGAAAGAACAAAAAAAGTATGCAGAAAAAAGTATATTTAAATCTTATGGTCAAAGTTGAATTAGTCACAGTCTCTTTAAAGGATAACAAGGCAACTGTTAAACAGAATTATATCTGTATATAACCTCTGACCCCAAAATTCCACTTCCTAAGATCTTCCTACGAACATTTTTGGAAATATAAATAAAGGAAGATACAGATATAGAAAGATGTTCCCCAAAGCAGCTTTTTTTTGTAATAAAAAACCCACTGTAAATAGCCTAAATGTCTGTCAATGGGGAGCTGCTAAATAAATGATGAGACATTCTTTGAAAGGACTACTATGTAGTCAATAAAAAGAATGATATAAGGTTGTATGTTCTGATAAGAAAAAGCCTCCAAAATTTTAAGTTAAAAAGACAGTGTGTAGGAGTCCCTGGGTTGTACAATGGTTATAGTCAAACTGGAACTTTTATGGTGTGGCATTGTAGGATCAGTAATGAACTGCGAACCACAAGGAAGACAGTTCAAACCTATCAGCTGCTAGTCGGAAACCCTATACAGGGTCTCTAATGAGTCAGAACTGACTTTATGGCACTTAACAACAACACAATCAAACTGAGTTTGAACACATCCAGAGGCACCACAGAACACAAGTCTAGCTTTGCTTCCTAAAGGCCACAGCTTTAGAAATGGTATGGAGCAGTTTAACTGTATACACATGTGGTCTCCATGAGTCAGGACTAACAACAATGCAGAAACATGTATATAGTGCACAACAAGATAAATAAAGGAGAAAAAAATGGTGGTCAATTCTAGAAAATTGATTAAACTATCTAAAGTGAGAAGGTCGCTAATCTTTTAGTATCACTTAATATTATTAAAAGGAGCTCTGGTAGCCTAGTGGTTATGAATTGGGCTGTGAACCTCAAGGTCAGCAGTTTGAAACTATCAGCTGTTCCGCGCGAGAATGATGAGGTTTTCTGCTCCCGTAAAGATTTACAGCCTCGGAAACCCTGTACAGGGTCGCTATGAGTCGGAAGCGACTCCATGGCACAACAGCAACAATATTGTTAAATTTTTTATCAAGCATATTGTTTTCGATTGAAAAAATGTTTCTTTTCTAGGAAAAGAAAATGTATACACTACATAATACCACCAAAGAATAGGCTTATGGACAATAAATCTTTTCCTGTTTTTCTGTACTCCGCAACATTTATACAATAAGAATAGAATTTTTACAACATGATCAAGTAGTTAAATTGTTTCTTACCAACACAAAAACGAGAGAAAGAAACTGTACCACTACTAAAGAAAAAAGATTGCGAATGGGTAGAAAAGATATTCTATATAAAACAGAGCAGTTAATGTTTTTAATGTAGTGAGGAAAAGCTGATAACTGTCTTTAAGTATGTGAAATGCTCTGAAGATAATGTTGGTAAATTCTTCATTACCGTGGAAGGAAACAGAACAATTATAAATAGACTTATTTAATCACATCTAGATAAAAGCAAGAAAATCTGCAGGAACCATCTTACAGGTATGTAATTTAGGGATTAAAATCTAAAAATGGCTCCCTAGGGAGATTCTTAAATCTGAACTCTTAAGATTAAAAACGCATAGGAATCAACTCTGTGGCATGAGCTCAGCCCTTATCTACCTACAAGGAAGGATCTAGAGCAGAGGAATTCTTCAAAAGCTTTCTCAACCCTTAATTCTCATTATAAGTTAATTACTGATTATTAAAAGCAGATTCAAGAAAAGTAAATTATTGCATGGAAAAGTAAAAAGCATTTGTCAGCAATATGCAAATGAAAAATAGTTTAGTAAACTGTATCAGAACATCACCACAGCAGAATGTCTGAACAAAATCACCATTTTAATAATTCCACACTGTAAATTCTCTGACCTTGGTAAAATCTTTGATGAGGTCAGCTGCTCTCACACCATTCTGTACATTAAAGCTGATATCAACTTTAACTTCAGTAAAAGAATCTGTTAGTTTAATAATAGGCACCTGAAGAGAGAACAGCAAATTTAAAACACTTTAAGCAAAATGACAAATAAATGGAATAAAAATTTAGTAGAATTGGAGTCTAGACTTCCTCCTCCTAAGCACTTAGAAACACTGAGCCCTCTGAATGCAACTTCACTTGTTTTTTTACAGATATTGTCCATTATACATTATTATATAACTCCAAAAACAATATACCTTCATTTCTATTTGTTGCAGATTTTGAAATCAGGTAACCAAAAAATGTTCTTAACATTATCAACTTTGGAAAACACTATTTACAACTCAGTATAAGATCAAGAATTTAAAAAATACCAAACCACCCAAACCTAAATAATACATCACAATCCATTTGCATTACTGGTTAGTTTTAAAAATACACAAAAAAACAATCTAGCAAGAGAAAATAAAGTGTAAGCATTATCTTCAAATAAAAAATGATAGAATGTATCTCCAGCAATTAGAAACAGATCAACAGAGGAAACCAAAAGAAAAGAAATAATAAAGATCAGAGAAGAAATAAATGAGATGGAACAGAAAAACTATAGAAAGAATCAACAGGACTGGTTCTTTGGAAAGGATTAATAAAATTGACAAACTACTGAAAACCTAACAAAAGAAAAGTGGGAGAAGACACAAATAACACACATTAGAAACCACATGGGCAATGTCACTATGGAACCAAAGGAAAAAAAAGGATAATAACAGAATACTGTGAAGAGCTGTACTCCAACGAATTTGAAAACTTAGAAGAGATGGTTAGAAAAACATGACTTACCTAAACTTACCCAAAGTGAAGTAGAAAATCTGAACAGACCCATAACAAAAGAAGAAATTGATCAGGTCATCAAAACTCCCAACCAAAAGAAACCCAGGCCCAGACGGATTCACTGGTGAGTTCTACCAAACATTCAAGAACTGTCACCAATTCTATTCAAATTATTCCAGAATATAAAAGAGGATGGAAAACTTCCTAATACATTTTATGAAGGAAGCATAACCCACATACCAAAATCAGGGAAGGACATCACTAAGAAAGAAAATTATATACCAATATCCTTCATGAACATAGATGCAAAAATTCTCAACAAAATCCTAGACAACAGAATCCAGCAGCACTTCAAAAAGATAATACATCATGAACAAGTGGGATTCATATCAGGGTTGCAAGGATGGTTCATTATTAGAAAAAAAAAATTAATGTAATTCACCATATAAATAAGAAAAAGGAAAGGACCCACATGATCATATCAATCGATGCAGAAAATGCATTTGACAAAATCCAACATCCATTCCTGATAAAAACACTCAACAAAGTAGGAATCAAAGGGAGATTCCACAACATAATTACAAGCATAATTACAAAACTAACAGCCTATATTATTCTCAATGGAGAGAAACTGAAAACCTTCCCTCTGGGAATCGGAACCAGAAAAGGATGCCCTTTGTCACAACTCCTACTCAACAATATTGTTTTAGAAGTTGTAGCCAGAGCTATACAGCAAGATAGGGAAATTAAAGGCATCCAAATTGGCAAAGGGGAAGTAATACTCTTTCTATTTGCAGATGATATGATCCTATACACAGATAACCCAAAAACTCAGTAAAAAGGCCACCCTGGAAGATTCAACAAAGTAGCAGGGTCATCAACATACAAAAATCAGTTGGATTCCTCTATAGTAACAATGACAGAGCTGAAAAGGACATTAGGAAAGCAATACCATTTACAATAGCTGCCCAAAGGATAAAATATTTAGGAATAAATGTAATCAGAGAAACAAAGGACCTATATAAAGAAAATTACAAAATACTACTACAAGAAAACAAAAAAAGACTTACAAAAGTGGAAGATTATACCATGCTCCTGGGTAGGAAGACTTAACATTGTGAAAATGTCAATACTGCCCAAAGCAATTTACACATATTTACACATGCAATCCCAATCCATATTCCAATTACATTCTTCAAAGTGATGGAAAACACAATTACAAACTTTATATGGAAAGGAAAAAGGCCCAGGATAAGCAAAGCACTGATGAAGAAACAGAACAAGGTTGGAAACCTTTCACTCCCCGATTTAAAATTTTACTACATGGCTACAGTGGTCAAAACAGCCTGGTACTGGTACAATGAAAGATACATTGATCAATGGAATCTAGAAATTAACCCATCCACACAGCCAACTGACTTTCGACAAAGTGCCAGGATATATCGCTAGCAGAACTGGAAAGCAACATGCAAAAGATCGAAACGACCTTTACCTCATGCCCTATAAAAAGCCAACTCAACATGGATTAAAGATCTAAATGTGAATCCCAAAATTATGAAGGTCATCAATGAAAACAATAGGGACAAATGTGAGGGCTCTAATACAGGGAATATACAGACTACCAAACATTTTGAAAACTGTACAAACAAAAGTAGACAAAAGAGCTTTTTGTTCTGCTTTTTTTGTTTTGTTTTGTTTTGTTTTAATCACAGGAAAGAGTAGAAGAGAGCTGAGGGAGAGAAAAAGAGCCAAAGGTTGGATTGGAGCCTGAGGTATAGTGTAACAACCAACACTGGCACCTTGGAATCTCTTGGGCAGCTTTGAAGACAAGAACGTAGGACATTAAAGCCATACTCATATCAAGCTACAGATTTTGTTTTTCCTTCTTTTTCTTATCTCCCTCCTCTCCCTTTCCTGTGATTAGAGACTGCAGTATTCAATATTGTTTTGTTGATGCTGCTTTTTCTTTTTTCCTTTCTCTCATTCCCCCACCCTTGCCCGGTATTGTTTTGCTGTTATATGCTCCCCCCTTCTGACTTTGGAGGACTCTTTGTCTCCTTATATTATACAAGAAGAGTCAGCAACTGCTGCCATATAGCTAAGCTACAACCACACTCTATAAAACACCAAAACCCAGGCAAGAACCAATACCAGCAGACATATACCAGGGAACAGACAACTCCTGTGAAAGTTACTCTGAGTTAAGCCATAAGAAAAGTGAAAAAGGAAGCCCACATCCTGATCATATCTTCCCGGAAGCAATCAGAAAGCATAAAAAATTTACCAAAACACATACTCAATTAAGTATTACGGTCACAGATAAA
>NW_006408791.1:1951853-1953953 GCF_000296735.1 Chrysochloris asiatica | reverse complement strand
AACAGTACTATATACAATAGCAAAAAGATGGAGACAGCCTAAGTGCCCATCAATGGAAGAATGAATAAACAAACTGTGGTACACACACAATGGAATATTGTGCTACATTGAAAAATAACAAGGAAGCTGCAAGCCACCACACAACATGGATGAACCTTGAGGACATTATGCTGAGTGAAATTAGTCAGTCACAAAAGGAGAAATACTGCAAAGGACCATTATTGTAAAAGATTAAGAAAAAGAATCCACCCTAAAATTAGGAGGGGAAAAAAAAAAATATATTTGCTGATCACCAGGATGTATGGAATTTGGGGGTGGGTGGGTAGGGAGGTGAAGATAGAGTACAGGATAGGGAATAGGCACAGGATAGCTTGGGTTCTGGGAGGATAGAAGGGGTAATACACAAGAGGGAGGGGAATGGAAGAATAAGGCAGATGGGAGAACAGTCAGGCAGGTATGCATGGGCTAAGTGGGTCAGAGGTAAATGATGATGCGTGCACAACCTTGGAATAACAGGGCTCTGAGATACAGGGATCGAGGCATGGTGTGAATGGTTACAAGAGGGGAATAATGTTAAGATGCTTAGCTGTCTTTTGAATCTTGGTTTCCCTTGCCTACCGCTGTGAAATAGACATTGGGGGCAGGGGAAGGAATAGCCAGAAACATCACAATATAAAGTTTGTAAGGCCATCTTCAGCCTATAACTGATTGGAATACCTTAAAGGGGGCTAGAAGTTGCCCAGGGAAAGAGGCTTTCTGTGGAGCCTTTGCATTGCATAAGACCATAGGTGGAATCCTGAACCCCATCCAGAATCTTCTGAGGTGGGAAATTTCCACTTAAAAGTCCAAGCAGACCAGCCTGGAATGGCTAGAGGAACAGATGATACTTCGTGAAAGAAAAACTGGAAGGAAAAATCAAAAACAATAATGGCAGTCTGAATGACTAGTACAAGAACAAGCAAGCTGTTCGCCCAGGAGCCATCAAGGCAAGTGGTCAGGTCCCCTCAGGACAAACCCCCTTCCAAGACTAAGACTCAAGGGGAATACACGAGCAGGCATGTAGTCTGGCTGATGACCACACTGGTCACTGAAAATGGGAAGGGGGGAAAAACAGCAATGAAGTTGGGAGCTAAGTCCAACCACATTCAATAGAGTCCTTGTGAACCCGGGTTGAGACCTGGTTGGCCAACTGTATGGCAAGACTTGGGGACTCCTGGGCTCAGAGGCAGTGACGTGGCCACAGAAAACTAGAGCAGAGAGTGAAGAGTCCAGCTGATATAAAGTGAGGGGAGATGCACAAGAACACCCATACTTGCAGATAATACCCACCTGACTGGGCTTCAATGACTGGATGATCAAAACTCAACTAAAAGAAGAAAGAAGAGGTAAAAAAAAAAAAAGAGTAGCCCACTACAATGTGATGAACTTTACCTATACTTATGGATGTTGTTGTTAAGTGCCATGGAGTCAGTTCCGACTCATAGCTACCCTGTACAGGGTTTCCAAGGCTATAAATCTTTACAGGAGCAGAAAGCCTCATCTTTCTTCTGCAGAACAGCTGGTAGTTTTGAACTCTGACCCTGAGGCTAGCAGTCCAATTCGTAACCATTATGCTACCAGCGCTCCTTAGTAGCTCAAAAAAGGGAACACATTTTTACAGCGAGGATCACTCCCACCCCATCGGTACACTGGGTTGTCAGGGGTGGGCAACTTAAGACATTGGATACCCAAAATGGGGGTGGGGGAGCTGCACAGGCAAGAAATGACTGGCTTACACATTTTCATGAGGGAGCCTAGTTCCAGACAGGGCAGCAGGGGAAGGTAGATCTCTACTGAATGATTTCCAACCTGTTGGGAGGGGGCTAATGAAAGGAGCTGGGGATAAGACTTGTGTGGTACAATAGTGAATAATTGCTATCAGGACTGACTGTGAGGGTTGCAAATGTAAAGGTAGATGTTTTGCAACAAAAGGAGGGGAGTGACTGATTTTGCAGTCCAGGAGGGGAGGTCCCTGGGATCACCAAGTGAGAAGAGCAGAGTGCGGGACTCTATCCAGAGAAGTAGTGAAGACAGAAATAGAGGCAGAGACGATGATGTGGA